>NC_056741.1:1845902311-1846197311 GCF_019279795.1 Protopterus annectens
TTGTTCCCATCATCAAAAAAAGAGGGAAATAATCTTCTCCTTTAGTTGGCATGTCTGCAGTTTAATCAATATAGGTCTTGTCTGCTTTCTCAGTCTTAAATTATAAATATGTACTCTGCATGCTCCTTCTATTTTAATATCAGCAATAGAAAGCCTGGTCCATGCAATGAGGCATTTTCTCATAAATTATTTACAATCCTTAACTATGATTTATACTGGTACTGCTGGAAACCTCATGTTGTCTCTGTGTGACCTATCATCAAGTTCAGTCAGTTTCTGTGTCATTTGTTCATATTTTAATTGTTTTTCTACCATTTTTCATTCATTTCCTTTTCATCAGTTTGCATACCAATGATTTCATCTGAATGCCTTGTTAAAACACCTTCCATTTCTTGCATCCTTCTGTGATTTGTCACTATATTTTCCAACATGGAATCACTTATCTTGAAAATCTTAGACTGCATCTGATCACTCTTTATCTCTAGGGTGGCTGAAGAACGTTTTTCTTCAGTAGAATTCTGATCTCCATTTTTAAATTTACACAGTTGTTCTCCCTTATGGTTCATTTTTTCTGTTCTTAACTGACTCTCTGGATAACATAGACACTGACACTCCCAGTTTGTGTTAGCAATTTACAGTAGTTTGCAGCCTTTTGGTGTTTTAAACTGTTCTCTGCCCAGAGCTCTGTTTTTAGTTGCTTACTATTACCCCATCTTGCAATTAGCCAGAACTATTCTTAGTATAATACTAATCTAACATTTTTACATTTTTACAAATCTCCACAGCCCCCTCTTAATTAACTCTTTCCCTCTGCAACCAAACACATCAACTACCTTTCTTCAACTTTCCCTCCCCCTCAAAAATTCACATTTCCCTATTGAATCCAACAAAGCATTGATAAAGTGAATGTGTGTGTGTGTGTGTGTGTGTGTGTGTGTGTGTGTGTGTGTGTGTGTGTGTGTGTGTGTGTTCTATAGATAGATAGATAGATAGATAGACAGAAATTGTATTTACTGCAGTTGCATGATTGGCTTATATTATAAAGAATACATTCATTTGTTACCTTCTTTTTTTACTAAATAAACTTTTATTGATTTTCAGAAACATAAGCATATATACAGTATGTATATCAAAGAAATATTTACATAGTCAAAGCTTAAAGTGGAGAAACCATTCTAAAAACAAACATTACAAAACCAACTATTTACATAGGATGCCTATACTTGAAAAACTTTGTTTTCTTGAATCTATCTTTGAATAAGATTATAATTTATTACAGTCTTCTCTTTCCGGCACTTGATTTACTTTCTGCCAGGCAATGCTTAAGGAAGTAGATCATTCTGTTCTTTCCTTGATTGTTTTCAATTCCAACTGAGAGACTGATAAAACCATATTCTTGAAATGTTTAAAATTGGGAAGAGTTATAGCTTTCCAGTTCTGTGTAATATTTTTCCTTGCAATAGTAAGGAGAGTCCACAAAATTACATATGTTTGCCTTGGAACACAAGATGGCACAGGTGTATTCAACAAAACTAGAGATTTTGTAAGTTGGAAATTATCAGTGAACAGTGCCTGTAACAAATGGTTAATACTTTCCCAATATTAAGTAAATGGCATTCATAGAACATATGTTGCCAGTTGACTATTGATTGTGATTTACACCTCCAACATCTATTTTCTTTATTATATATTGGTTCTAATTTGTGTGGTGTTAAGTATGTTCTATGTATAAATTGCCATGTGAAAAGTTGCTAATATAGTGATAAAGATGTTAGTTTTGGAGATGTAAGAATTAGTTTTTTATCTTTATCATCTGGCATTTTACTATTAACTGTTTCATGGTATTTCCATATATTTTGTTTATTTTGAACTCTTGTTTCTGTAACTAATTTTTACAATACCGATAAAATTCCTTTCCCATTTGTGGGAAATTCCATCAGCATTATTAACTGCTCTATGAACATAGGAACCTTTTCCCTAATAGACTTCTGCATTATTGCCTGTTTGTTTAAAACTGTTTGTTTTAATCCCTGCAGTCTTAACTACATGTTATTTTCAAGGTTGAACTCACTAATAATTTGTTCTATCATTAGTACTTTATTAGTGTCTATCAACTGATGCCAGTAAATTAGTCCATTCTTACTAAGTGTTTAACTGGGTTCAGGCACCTAGCCAGCATGATGTTTCCCTGCGGTACATTTGGTTGGAGACACATGGTTGAAATGACATCTGGCTGCAGAGAAATATGGCTGTTGGGAATTCCCTGTGGGCATACAGAAGAATGCAGTGCCATGCCCATAACTTCAATTACCAAATGCACAGGGGGAAATAATGTCCATGACCTACAAGGCAACAAGACAGCAGGCAGTATGGCAGGCATTAACAGCAGGCTAGCCAATTGGGCATATCAGAGGCAGTAAAATACAGTACACAATGGGCAGTACCTTTATAAGTGGTGTGTATGAACCACTACCCCAATTCACAGTATCTGAAGAACATTACCTAAAATGCATGCAGGATATTCTACATGCTTTAGCAGACTTCTACATGTTGTAGTTACATAAGCATGTACTGTATGCTGAGCACAACACTCATTACTACTTCTGCCCCATGCACTTGGTTATTAAAGCTGTGGGCAAGGCAGTGTGTGCTTCTCTTTGCCCACAGAGAATTCACAAAAAGCCATATTTCTCTGTAGCTAAATGACACTTTAGCCATGTGTCCCCAAACAAATGTACCACAGGGAAATGTCTTGCTGGAGGCAATATGGCCACTGTGCTATCCAGGAATAAGCACCAGGGACATGCATGAGCGCTCCTGCACTATTCCTGCACGAACACAGCTCCTGTATGCAAATTATCCCATTTGCAGGTGAAATCCATGAGAATGAGGTGAATTTGTGATCCAGGAAGCTGGCAGCTGGCCGTGCAGGACTAGTGTAGTCTGCAGAAATGTACTCGGTTTGTAACCGAGTACATTTCTGCAAACTGTAAAATGAAGCCATGACAGCTCCAAATAAAGGGTGTACAGTATGTGTAAAGCATGGCAATGGCCAAATATATGGCCATTGGCATGGAAAACAGTTGCCAAAAAAAAAAAATAACTTTTAATTTTTTTAGCTAATTTTGGCTGTTTAAGCATAGGGCAGTGGCGCACAAATGGGATTGGGCCGAAAATAAAAAAACAATCCTTAAATAAATATTGTAACCAAAATCACTTTTTTGCAATTATACTCAATGGCAGGCAGAAGACAACATAGCCAGTAAATAGTGGTTGCTAAGGGGGAAGGCTCAATGTGGGACCTGTAACTATGCATTAGCAGGCAATCCTATGCAAATGAGGGGAATGATACTGAATCCTAGATTCTCCGCAATGATAGGCAGCACCCAACTGTGTAAGTGCAGGAATAGCATGGTGCAAGCATAAGAGTTAGCTGACATCATAGGAGGGAGTGTCAGGCATACTGTAAGCTTATTGGTGCCCTATGGCTTGGGTTTGCCCATAGCTTAGCAGAGCTAAGGAAGGGGGTGTGTCTGAGGCTGCCTAGCACTCTTTACATTACCTAAGCAGGTGTGCGTGCCGCGCACCGGGTTTTAAAGGGAAAAAAGTAAACCAGAAAATAGCAGCTCTGTGCACATCTGAGCCCTGTGTTTGTGCGGTGCACCCCTGGCCTTAAACAGGAAGGCAATGGGAAGGGAAAACAGCAGTAGGAAGGTAATCTAGGAGAACTAGCATAGTTGGCAGGTGAAATGTATCAGAATCAGCCAATTACACAGGCAGTAGACCAGCACAGCACACCACTATAAACTATGCAAACACCTTACTCTCTGTTTTTTCCCACATACTCTACACCACCAGTGTACACAAGCGGGGAAATTTTAACAAACAAAAGCAACAAAATGATAGGGGTTGCAGCAGCTATCATACATCAACATGTGGAAGAGGCTGAGGGTGGTGAGGATGAGAATGCTGTGACCATCCCACAGTGAAGAGAAGCAGAAGAGTGTACAGACCCAGTGTAACCTGCCAGGAGCTACATGAGCTGGAGATAGTGGAGCGCTATAGGGTGGACAGGGACCTCCTACAGACAATTGTTGAGCTGTCTTGGCCACATCTCACACACAGAACTAACAGAGGGGAACCCATCCCAGTGGATACCAAGGTATGTGTAGGCCTAAGAATACTAGCTACAGGTACCTTCCAAAGGCCAACTGGGGATATCATGGGGATCTCACAGGCATCAGCATCCAGGGTACTCCACCAGTTCTTGGATGCCATGTCAGCACATGCTGGTGAGCACGTATATTTCCCCAACACCCGTGAGGCATTGGCCAGCAATATGCGACTCTTCCGCCAAATAGCAGAATACCCTGAGGTAGTGGGTGCTATAGACTGCACTCATATACACATCAAAGCACCACCCGGTGAGTGGGATAGGGTCTACATCAATCGCAAGGGCTTCCTCTCCATCAACTGCCAGGTCGTGTGTAATGCCCAGGCATTATAATGAATGTGTGTGCTGGCTACCCTGGAAGCTATCACGACTCCCACATCTGGCATCTGGTACGGGTGTACCATGGATTTGCCAATGGGGACATCCCTTATGGTCACCTAGTGGGGGATGCTGGTTACACACTGGAGCCATAGCTGATGACACCCATCAGAAATGTACACACACGCGAACAAGAACTCCATAATAAGGCACACGCACAGTCCAGAATCATAATAGAGCATGTGTTTGGGATGCCCAAGTCACGGTTCTGGTGCCTGGACACATCCAGTGGAGCCTTGCAGTACTCCACAGCTACATGTACCCAAATTGTCATTCTATGTGCCATGCTACACAATATGATCCTGCAGAACCAGCTGCAGCAGGAACAGCACAGGGCAGGGCCACACAGCCCCCCACCACTGCCAAGGCATGCACAGGCACAGAGTGACTCGGAAGAGGAACAACCTGAGCCTGCCCCAGTAGGCAGAAGAAAGCATGCCCAGTATGCCCAGGCCTTGGCAAAGAGGTGGTGCATAGCACATACACTGACACAGTAGCAACCCAGGGAATGACACTTCTCTCTGACTCGCGCATACAGTAAAAGGGATGCCAAACATGACACTACCTGTGCTTAACTATGTATAGGGAGTGTACTATGTGCATCTGACATAGTCAGCCCTCCAGCACCATCCTCAATACTGGCACCGCCACAAGGTAAGTCACTCTTCTTACCAATTGCCGAATGGAGTAGTATGTGTTGTTACTTGTATCAATAGTATGGATGCGAGCATGCAAGGGAATTGGGTGGCTGAATGGGATGCCAGCAGATAGTAGTCACCTATAGTGGCAGCATGAGATCTGTAACAAATACTGGTGTCACCATAGTAGCCAGTACTAGACAAGGTGACAAAATGCAGGGAATGTGCTGGGCCACATGTGTGTCCATAGGACACACACATGCCAGTCAGGGAGGCTCACATACCCACCAACAGTCTCAGCCAGCAGGACAGGTGTAGACAAACACAAACAAAGGCTGTGCTAAGGCCTCTGATTGATGGCTATGGAGAACATCTCCCCCAGACCTACACAGACAAACCACAACAGGTCAGGCAGTGGGATGTTAGTTCTGAAGGGTAAGAAGTCAGAAACTGAAATGTAGGCCAATCAAACCTAAGACCTGTAGTACACTGATATGCCTCTAGTCAGCATGCTAGGTTAAAATACAGAATGAAATGGAGTACCTGAAATACCAGTACAGTCATATCAAATGTGTACAAGTGTCAGGTATGCCCCCTCCCCAATCTTATGTAGAAATGTAGTAACAGTCAGGTGTGCTCTCCTCAATCCTATGTAGAAATGTAGTAACAGTCAGGTGTGCCCCCCACAATCCTATGTAGAAATGTAGTAATAGTCAGGTGTGACCCCCAATCCTATGTAGAAATGTAGTAACAGTCAGGTGTGTCCCCCAATCATATGTAGATATGAGGTAACAGTCAGGTGTGCCCCTCCCACAATCCTATGTAGAAATGTAGTAACAGTCCAGTGTGCTCCCCCCCACAATCCTATATAGAAATGTAGTAACAGTCAGGTGTGCCCCCCACAATCCTATGTAGAAATGTAGTAACATGTATGTGTAGGTATAATAACAGTGGAGCACAGATTACCTGAGCTGGCCAAGGTAGTAGGATAGATTGTAGCATGTGTACAATATGCAGGTCTGTGTGTGTTAGGTTGGTGTGTGTCGTATATTGTGTGAGAGTGGTCAGTATGTATGCATGGTGAGGTTTGTCCTGATGGCCATTGCCCAGTACTGCCGATGACAGGGCCAAGTTCTCACAACTGCAGTGCCAAACACAATACTTCCCAGCAAAACACATTCCAGCAGTAAGCATTAGTAAAAGTATGGAAGTAATATGACTCATCATCTGAAAGATGGACATGGTATGAATGTCGGTCCAGATATACAAGCAGTACACAGGGGGAAGTACCCCAGACAGACAGTGTATAATATGTAACTGTCAAATGGACACACCCTTTGAATTGTACATACAGGTTTGCAGCACATTATTTGGGCTTGTAGTAGGGAATACCAATGTCGTCTGGCCAAACACTGGCAGAGCACAAAGGTCATAGGAATGAAGTACTGAGAAACACCTGATGTCCCTGCACAAGCCAGCATAGGCGGAATTCCCCATGCATATCTGTGAACCAGATGCAAGTAGTGTCCATAGCATACATGCATCCAGCTCACCCCACCACCACCCACAGTTACTTCTCTGGTCTTATCCCTGCTGTTGGGAATGAGTACAATATGACCCCCACCTGTGTATGGCAATAGTGAAAGAATGCATCATGCAGAGCAGGTGCCCCATGCAGGTGTGTCCCTAGTTGTAAGCAGCACCCTGCCAACATCCACACCACTGGATCAATACTGACAGAAAGTATTGGCATGAACACCTTCCACACCTACCCTGTCACCCCAGGGGAATATAGTGTATTGCAGTCTGGGACTGTAGGAGTGACAGAATTGAATGGCTGCTACAGCTGGCCTGCATCACTACCAAATGGCCTACAGTCTTCTGCTAAAGGTCGGTGTCTCACCCATACTGAAAATGTATGTTATGTCATGGACTCCCAAATAACAACATAGCACAGTCCAGAGAACCCAAATGCAAGGCCATGTGGACAAATCACAAAAACATGTCCACCATGTCATACTGCATGAACTGTGGACCAACACCAAATTACTGCTGGGATAAGGTGATAACTATAGGTAACATATCAGATAATGTTTGCATAATGTATGGAAGAGGATAGAGTAATGGGGGGGGGCATGGGTGGCATGGAGAGTGTGAAGTCCGAAACTCAGCCGTCTGCACATACTATCCCTGGCTGCAAACACAAGAATGAGTGGCTAAAAAACTGCTCGTAAACCACAATGTGAAGGGGTAATGTCCAGAATTATGAACTCTGCCTCTGGGTAAGCTGTGTGTGAATCTGTACAGCTGTGAGGCATGGCCACAGCAGGATATGGCCATACTGTCAAATCCATGGATGTACAAGCATGGGATCCTCTGCCACCACTGTACCAAGGTACTGAACCATTTACACAGACCCAGCAGCAAGTGTCTGCAGCTTCCCCTCCAGAATGGCATGATTGTGCAAGAATATGTAGGCTGCTGACCACAATACTGGACACAGTTGCATTCACCCTGTGTTCCCCAAGACATCATTGCAAGCAAATATGTATACCTGACAGTACTGGATGACATAAAACATCACAGTGTATAACAGTACATTTGTCTGAATATCTCTGCTAACACCAGGACCATGTAGCAGAAGCAGCACAGACACAATTACCTACAGTAACCCACTATCCTTTGCCCATTTTGACCCCATATTGTCAACTGATCTACAGATATCCTGCAGAAACAGTTTGATACATGTAGGTGTAGAACACAAAAGTCTTCACTGGAGTACAATCTACCTGGAATGGATTCACACATTCAATACAGAAGGTCATACTGGGCATGCTCCCACACTTACAGAAATGAAGCCCATGTCTGGCAACAACAGTGGACCATACATATCTAACAGAGATGTTAGTGCTTACACTCCTCAGTACACACCAGTCATGCTTTGCACACACATTGGATAGGAATACACACTTATATCCACGGACAACACACTATAATAGGCCAAAAATACACATACATAGATATGTGGAAGAGAATGACAATGACATAGAGCCTTCCATCATGAGGCCTGTCCCACCCAGCACACATCCAATTGGCTAAAACCACATGATGTGCAAATGTCAATCACTGTAGACATTTGCCTCTGGTATCCCTCAGCACTATATTGTCTGTGGTGCTTGTGCTATCTGTGTACCAAGACTGTACAAGTCAGTAGTCATCTAGCAGTTGTATACACGTACCTGTGGAATATAAACCTGTGTGTGCCTGAGTGTTGTGTGTCTGCCTCTAGATGAATGGGTTATGGCCTATGCACACACACTGCACTCCGCATTTCCCTACTATGGCAAGCCTGCTGATGTCTTCACCTTGAAATACACCTTTGGGGAAGTAGTAGCCCAGTAATCTCCGTGGTGTGTCCTACAACTGCATAATGCTGTAGGATGATGTACTAGTTAGGTAGGAGTTCTAATCCCAGATGTGGTAACTGTGTGTGTTTGTCTGTGTAGGGATCAATGCTTTTTAGGCCAGTCACACTCACTACAATTTCAAATGCCCTACTTTGGCATGCCTGCTGTCATTCACTTTGAAATACACCTTTTAGGAAAAAGTAGCACAGTAATCTCTGTGGCACATCCTATAACTGTGTAATATTGTAGTGTGATATTTTAGTTAGGGAGTTCTATTCTCAGACATGACAAGTGTGGATGCTTGTGTGTGTGTTTGCCTGTGTAAGATGCAATGCTTTTGAGGCCATTTACATCACTACAGCCTCCATTGCTCTTCTTTGGCAAGCCTGCTGTTGTCATTCACTTTGAAATACACCTTTCGGAAAGGAGTACCCAGTAATTTCTGTGGTGCATCCTTTAACTGCGTAATGCTGTAGTGTGATATACTAGTTAGGTAGGAGTTCTATTCCCACACATTGCAAGTTTGTATGTTTGTTTGCCTGCGTAGGGATCAATGATTTTGAGGCAATTCACAGTCAATACAACCTCCATTGCCCTTCTTTGGCATGCCTGCTGATGTCATTCACTTTGAAATACACCTTTGGGGAATGAGTTGCCCAGTAATGTCTATGGCGCATCCTATAACTGTGTAATGCTGTACAGTGATATGCTAGTTAGGTAGGAGTTCTATTATCAGACATGGAAACTGTGAAACTCTGTGTGTGTTTGTAAGGATCAATTTTTTTTTGGCCATTCACAGTTACTATGCACACCTACAAATGGAGAACATTGATAACTGTGCAGTAATAGAGACCTGATCCAAGCCTCCAGAGAGCACCCCTGCAATACCAGGTACAGCTATCACCACACCTGTTGGCCACCAAATCAGGACCAAAACAGTAAAGGTGGAGGAGTGTCCATATTTATTTATTTATTTATTTGCAGTTGTTTAACCAGGATAGTCCATTGGGCCCAAGGAACCCGTTTTCAATGGAGTCCTGGGGAGAAAAGCTCCACATACAGATTATACAAAGATTAAGTTCCACACATAGATTACATGATGATTACAGAGTAACATTATACAATTTCAAGTTATAATCAGGTCAAATATATTTTAATCAAAAGTATTTAATGTAAACATTTTTTTTTTTTTTTTTTTGGGATAGGTGGTTAGATGCAGTAGGCTAAGAGATTGCTAGGTATAAGTAAGGAATTTAGGAATAAGTAAGGAATTATAGGGATAGGTAGTTAGATGCAGTAGGCTAGGAGATTGCTAGGTATAAGTAAGGAATTATAGGGATAGATAGTAAGGAATTATAGGGATAGATAGTTAGATGCAGTAGGCTAAGAGATTGCTGGGTATAAGTAAGGAAATTATATACTACAAGCAAGCTTGAAATCACTATCTGGGATTTGTAAGAAGGGGAAGAGAAGAAGAGTGGAGAGTAGGTTATGGGGATGGGAGCAGGAGCATTGCCATGTTGATGTTAGATGAGAATGAAGTAGGTTTTTAAAGTATGGGAGGCTAGTGGTTGTACGAATGGAGGGGGGTAGGGAGTTCCATAAGCGTGCTAGTGAGAAGGACAGGAGGTTTTGTCCTAGGGTGC
Organism: Protopterus annectens; assembly: GCF_019279795.1. Taxonomy (NCBI): domain Eukaryota; kingdom Metazoa; phylum Chordata; order Ceratodontiformes; family Protopteridae; genus Protopterus; species Protopterus annectens. The sequence continues at coordinate 1,845,912,555 of NC_056741.1, forward strand.
GGGGTCTGTAAACCTCAATAAGGTTTTGATTGTTTGATCTTAGAAGTCTTTGGGTGTGGTGCATTTTAAAGGTAGTTGAGAGGGAGGGACAGAGGTTTGGTTGGAATATGAGTTTATGAACATAGGTAAGCTGAGTGTAGGAAAGGTAGTTGGGGAGTTCTAGCCAGTTGAGTTTGTGAAGAGGTATACAGTGATGGGTTGATGATTTGTTGCTGGTGGCAAATCTGGCTATTTTATTGTAGCAAGAGGACAGTTTGGTTTTGAGAGATGATTGTAGGTTTGTTAGAAGAGGGCACCATAGAGAAGGGAGGGAAGGAGAAATGTGGTAGAAAGAGTATGTTTAGTAGTTGAGGTGAGGAACCGATTATGTCGGTAGAGCATGCCGAGTTTTGATGGGTTTTTTATGTTTAGTAGCAGATGGGAGTTGAAATTAAGCTTGTCATCGATTTGGACTCCTAGTAGTTTGGTTTCAGATACCAGCTCAAGAGGTGTGTTATTTTGGCTGGTGATGGAGAATAAATTCCTGTCAAAGTTATTAGTTTTAGAGGGAATAAATATCATTAGTTTAGTTTTAGCAGCATTAAGTGCTAGATGGTTGTCTTTCATCCACTGTTCAGTGGAGGAGAAGGCATCTTGAGTAAGTTTTAAAAGGGTTGGGATGGATGAGGCAGCACAGATAATTGTGGAATCGTCTGCATATTGAATAATGTTTGCAAGAGGGATAGAGTGGAAAAAGTCATTAATGAAAATGTTGAAGAGGAGGGGGCCCAGTATAGAACCTTGTGGGACACCTGTGGGGGTGTTGAGAAAGGAGGAGGTGGCTTTCTTCCACTTGACAGCTTGTTGCCTATTAGAGAGATAGCTGGTAAACCAGGTAAGGGATGATAATGTAAGGTTTAGTTTAGATAGTTTAGTAAGAAGTAAGTTATGAGAGATAGTGTCAAAGGCTTTAGAAAGATCGAGTAGGATGGTAGAAACAGTGAGGCCAGAATCTCTAGCTTTATTCACAGTTTCTAGGAAGGATAGGAGGGCTGTCATGGTACTGTGATGGGGTCTGAATCCATACTGGGTAGGAGTTAATAGGTTGTTATCTAAGAGATGGGGAAGGAGTTGAAGATGGATACATTTCTCTAGGATTTTTGAAATGGGAGAGAGGATGGCGATGGGACGGAAGTTGGTGATATTAGTATTAGTTCCACCTTTATGGAGAGGAATGATGTAAGCTTTTTTCCATATTTGGGGAACATTGCCTTCTTGGATGGAGTGGTTGATTAGGATACTGATAGGAAGAGCAATGGCTTCAGCAGCTATGCTGAGGAAGTATGAGGGAATGTTATCAGGGGCATTGGTGCATGGTTTTAGTTTCTGTAGGAATTTTTTTATGGTGGAAGTAGGAATCATTTTAATGTGGAAGACTGGGGGTTGAGAAGGTGGGGGATCAGAGAAAGAAGATGGAGGGGGAGCTGGGTGAAGAGAAGTGGAAGTAGTTGGTTGATTGTTATTTGAGAAAGAGGAAGTAAGTTTGGAAATAGAATCTATGAAAAAAGAGTTGAATTGTGTGGCAAGATCAGTGTCTTGTGTATTTGGGCAGGGTATTGGGTTTTCTATAGTACCAGGTTTTAGGAGGGTGTTTATGCCTCTCCAGAACATTTGTGGGTTGGTTTTGTGGTTGCTTTGAAGTTGGGAGAAGTAGTTGCGACGGTCTGCATAGATAAGCTTTTAACTGAGTTACGAAGAGTTTTGTATTCATTAAGGGTAGATGAGGATTTGTTCCTGTGATATTGTGTCCAGGCTTTGTCTCTAAGTCGCATGTTTGTCAGTGTGTTTTTTGTTAACCAGGGGCTGGATTTCTTTTTATTCTTTTAGTTATTAAGGAGCGTAAGTATCTAGAAGATTTAGAAAGGTAGTATTGAAGTGAGTGATTGCATTGTTGAGGGTAGAGTTTTTAAAGGGTACCAGTTAAGGGATTTTAGGAAGTCAGAGAGAGCTTCTAGGTTAAAGTTTTTACCGCATCGGGTAGTGATGTAGTTATGAGTAACTTGTAGCGGAGAAGGAACACGTGTTGTGAAGATGGGAAGGTGGTCACTGAGGGAGTCGGGAAGTGTTCCACTTTGAGGTAGTAGTGAGGGTGGAAGACTAGAATCCAGTCTAAGATGTTGCCACTAGTGAGGTCTTTGCATGGCCTAGTTATGGAGTTGATGAGTTGAGAGTAGTTATATAGGTTGATGTTGAGGGAGTCAGTAGGGGATAGAATGGAGGACCAGTTTATGTTGGTGTCTCCCATGATTATAGTTTCATTACAGATGTTAGTTGAAAGCCAGGAGAGGATCTCTTCAGTATTGGTATATTGTTTCCAGGGGGTATGTAAAGGGAGGCTATGCATATATGTTTGTGTTTGTTTAACTGAAGATGGGCTAGTATTAATTCTGCATTACTGAATTGGGGAATGTCTTTGTTAAAAGGTGTTATGCATAGGGAGGATGAGTAGAGTAGTGCTACTCCACCACCCTTTTTATGGGTTCTATCTGTTCTGATGATAGAGTAATTGGGTGGCACTATCTCTTCATTTTTGATATGAGGTTTTAACCAGGTTTCAGAAATGGCTAGGATGTCAGGTTTATTGTGGAGTAGCCAGGCATGCAGATTTGGAATTTTGTTAGTTAAGCTTTGTGCGTTGAGAGATGCAAATAGGATGGATTTAGATATTGAGGAAGAGGGTGTGGGCCTGGGTTGGGGTGTACGCCAGATAAAAGTATGGCAGTTAGAAGTTGAGTTAAGTAGTTGTGGTATTTGGATTGCTTTGAATGGGAGGTGCAGGTTGAAAAATTAGTGGAGGATATGGAGGGGAGAGTGGGTATTGAGGTATCATGAGGAGGGATTGGTTTGTAATGAAAACATAGGTTGAGATTGATGGGATATAGTTCAGGAGAGATGGAGTTGTAATGGTAAGTTAGTGATGTGTGGTGTGGGTAGGTTGTGTGTAGGAGAGGGGTGTGGATGATGAGATAAGGTTCAGTCAGATAGTAGATATAGGAAAGATTGAGAAGTAGTAGAAGATGAATAGGGAGGGTTGAATATTTTATAAGCATATTGGGTTATGATAGTTAAAGTAAGTGTTCAGTAAGGAGGAAGCAGAAATGTGATGAAGGCGTGTTATGTGAGGGGGTGGGGATAAGAAGATGATGGAGAGGAAGTAGGAGTGGTTATGAAGGTATAAATGTAGATGCAGTGGGGGTGGGTGAGAATTGGGGGTAGGGTAGGGGAGCGGAGTGAGCCCGCAGGGCGAACGGAGTGGGGAAGTCCAAGAGGAGAGTGAAAAAAGTATCAGCTACTACTGCTGATGATATACAAAGGTAAGCAGGTATGGTAAATATAGAATAGAAAAGGAGGAGTATTTTGTAAAGACGTAAGAGGTGTTATGAGTCAGGTAGTTAAAGTTGTTCAGGGGGTGAAAAAAAAGATTGTAGTCAGAGAGAGAACAGAAAAGGTTGTAGTCAGAGGGAGAACAGAAAATAGAATACAGGCTTTTAAGTTGAGGAGTCAGGTTACTAGGAGGGAAGCCAGGTAACATTACTGTTGCATCGGCAATTGGTTAGAGGGCACTGCCACCTAGTGGTGAGAATGAGGAAAAGCAGGCAGCAATGTTGAGCAGGTTACTTGCAACTTTCGCTGTGAAAGTGTCTGGGACTAAGGTGACTTGGGGGGAGAGAGTATGTCCGTGTGGTCCACGGTAGGCTGCTGAGTCACTTACAAGGGAGGATAGACAGAAGTAAATGTAATACTAGGTAGGTAGTACAGGCACAGTAGATGGTTTAAGGCTACCTACATTCAATATTAAACTTTAAGGGCAGTCTTCAGGAGTTCTATGAGTCAGTCTGGTAGGCAAACTCCAGGGAGTTTGAAGGAGGTATCCCTTGTTTGGTGGTAGGGAGGGGGCTTCTGAGGTGAGCTTCAGAGGTGAGGAAATTCAATATTAAACTTTAAGGGCAGTCTTCAGGAGTTCTATGAGTCAGTCTGGTAGGCAAACTCCAGGGAGTTTGCAGGAGGTATTCCTTGTTTGGTGGTAGGGAGGGGGCTTCTGAGGTGAGCTTCAGAGGTGAGGAAATTCAATATTAAACTTTAAGGGCAGTCTTCAGGAGTTCTATGAGTCAGTCTGGTAGGCAAACTCCAGCCAGTTTGCAGGAGGTATTCCTTGTTTGGTGGTAGGGAGGGGGCTTCTGAGGTGAGCTTCAGAGGTGAGGAAATTCAATATTAAACTTTAAGGGCAGTCTTCAGGAGTTCTATGAGTCAGTCTGGTAGGCAAACTCAGGAGTTTGCAGGAGGTATTCCTTGTTTGGTGGTAGGGAGGGGGCTTCTGAGGTGAGCTTCAGAGGTGAAGAAATTCAATATTAAACTTTAAGGGCAGTCTTCAGGGGTTCTATGAGTCAGTCTGGTAGGCAAACTCAGGAGTTTGCAGGAGGTATCCCTTGTTTGGTGGTAGGGAGCCGGCTTCTGAGGTGAGCTTCAGAGGTGAGGAAATTCAATATTAAACTTTAAGGGCAGTCTTCAGGAGTTCTATGAGTCAGTCTAGTAGGCAAACTCCAGGGAGTTTGCAGGAGGTATTCCTTGTTTGGTGGTAGGGAGGGGGCTTCTGAGGTGAGCTTCAGAGGTGAGGAAATTCAATATTAAACTTTAAGGGCAGTCTTCAGGAGTTCTATGAGTCAGTCTGGTAGGCAAACTCCAGGGAGTTTGCAGGAGGTATTCCTTGTTTGGTGGTAGGGAGGGGGCTTCTGAGGTGAGCTTCAGAGGTGAGGAAATTCAATATTAAACTTTAAGGGCAGTCTTCAGGAGTTCTATGAGTCAGTCTGGTAGGCATACTCCAGGGAGTTTGCAGGAGGTATTCCTTGTTTGGTGGTAGGGAGGGGGCTTCTGAGGTGAGCTTCCGAGGTGAGGAACGAGGAAATGAGAAACGAGCAGCACTACCGCAGGGACCACCAGGGCTGTTGTGCCAGCTTTGAAAAAGATATTCACACCACCAGGCTACTTGCCCAGCAGAATGTGTCTGAAATATCCCTGGTGCAACTAATAGTAGGTTAGACTGCATTCCAACTTGTATAGCTTGTTTCAGATCCTCCACCATGCCCAATGATACCCACTACAGCTTTTGTAACATACTGTAAAGTATTATGATACAAGCAAACACCCTAATACTGGGTGACTTACACTACCCTGCCATTAACTGGGAAACTACTTGTGTACCAACATGTGTGCCCAACGGTTCTTGGAAGTCATAATTCCCAATGCCCTGGATCAAGTAACCCATAGTCCTACCAGGGGCTCAAATACCCTAGACCTGGCCATTACCAATATGGGAAATCAATGCTCCACACCTATGGTCACACCATTGGTGGTCAGGTATGCCCATGAGCTAATCACCCTTAACATCAACATCCCTCCCCTACACCCCAGTAAGGAAACCTCCATAAGACACATCTCCAAAGCCTATGTCATGCTACACATGTCAGACGTGACTAACATCATGACACCCATGCAGATGGGAACTAAAAGGACAACTGCTGAATTATACATGAACGCAGTGTATGAGCACATCCACTCTTGCATGAATTGTGCCATCCAATATTGAACCAACACGCTCCCCACCAAGAAAAGGAAGTCAATGTGGTGGCCCCCTGCCACAAACATACTGTACAAGAAAAGGAGGAAACTGTTGCAAAAATGGGGGAATTTCCAGGATGCAAAATACTCCCTTACCAGCTACAGTAAGAGGCAGAGATCCCTCATAACATCCACCAAAGCTAGTTACGAACATAATATAACCAAAGATGCAAATGACAACTGCAAGCCATTCCACAGCTATGTGAGGAATCTAAATGGCAATGCTCAGAACTGTGAGCTACAAAAGGATGGTATTAAATCTACTGCTCCCGGGGATATTGGCAATATCCTGGCAGATCGATTCAGTGCCAACTGCACCCTTCTCCCAACCCCCCAAGGGCCCATCTCAACACAGATAGATTGCCATATTCTGGTAATAATGGCCATATCTACAGAGCTATGACAAAAGCAGCCATGGGACCAGTCAACATCCCAGGCTGTGTACTACATGAGCTACAAACTGAACTGGCACCTCACCTACGTGTCATGTCTAAACAAATTTACCCCAGGGATCATGTCAGCTGCCCTGCTAGACAGGGTTGCAGGGAAGTAAATATTTTGGGAAGTCATAGCCAGAGAATTGTCATGTCTAGGCATGTATAGGCCCTAGCGCTGATAGCCTAGTATCAACATATGACCCTATGAACCACAGTTTCCATTACCCAACCTTGGCAAGGTTGCTGATGTCATTCACTTGGAAATGCACCTTTGGGGAAGGAGTAACCCAGTAATTTCTGTGGTGCGTCCTATACCTGCATAATGCTGTAGTGTTATATACTAATTAGATAGGAGTTCTATTCCCAGACATGGCGTGTGGGTGTTTGTCTGTGTAGGGAGCAATGCTTTTGAGGCCATTCACAGTCACTATAACCTCCATTGCCCTTCTTTGGCAAGCCTGCTGATGTCATTCACTTTGAAATACACCTTTGGGGAAAGTGTAACCCAGTAATCTCCGTGGCGCGTCTTATAATTGCGTAATGCTGTATTGTTATATACTAGTTAGGTAAGAGTTCTATTCCCAGATACAACAAGTGTGGATGTTTGTCTGTGTAGGAAACAATGCTTTTGAGGCCATTCGCAGTCACTACAACCTCCATTACCCACCTCTGGCAAGCCTGCTGATATCATTCACTTTGAAATACAACTTTGGGGAAGAAATAGCACAGTCATCTCTGTGGTGCTTGCTATAACTGTGAAATGCTGTAGTGTGATATACTAGTTAGGTAGGACTTCCAATCCTAGAAATAGCAACTGTGACACTGTGTGTGTGTGTGTGTGTGTGTGTGTGTGTGTGTGTGTGTGTGTGTGTGTGTGTGTGTGTGTGTGTGCGTGTGTGCTTGTCATTCATATCCTGTGTGGAGGTGGCTTTGACTGTGTAACAACGGGACTCACTGCATAACAGGTTTTGCAAATTTCTTATATGGTGGGCCTATTATATGTCACAATGTCCATCTTACAAGGATAACAGATGTCATACAGCAGAGAGGCTGTGGTTGACAATCCATACCCCTACATGTGACATCAAGGCCTGGCAAACAATTTAGGCAACCCTTGTATTACCCAGAGAACACTCTCTACCCATGTCTCATACACAAACACACTCGGCTAGGCAACAACCACTATGTTGATAGTTCCCTGCATATTGCCCACAGATAGTAACCATGGTGTGATTGCAGTGGACTACAGAGGACATGGCACCCTGTCGCATCACTACAATAGGCACATAATTGCATACAGTGCTCCTTCACTATGTTCAACACTGGACTACTGCAACAACTGTAGTGCCAACAAATGTAACCCACAAAGGACATACCATGCCTTATACACAAGCCCTGTATGGACAGATGCCACTGAGACCAGGGAATACCTGTATCATGCTGTCAATGTAGGTGCAGGGTCAACCTGGTGTCCATTGGCAGTTCCTACCACATGAGGCCAGAAATGGCACATCTGATGATAACAATCTGTGTACACACTATGCCTCAGACACCCCAGGTACACATCCACATGTCACAGAACATGCATGTGGGATGTGTGCACATCCCAGACACTGTCCATGTCATGGACTATAGAATACATACACGGTAAGCACTGCACAGCACTGGCCACCCACAATATTAACCCAGATGACTGGATGGTGAATACAATACCCACCTGTGTGGGCCAATCCAGACACTACACCCCTGAGCCACACTGCAGGCCATTTTCATGTGGCCTGATGCCAAGGCATACCCTTTATCTAGCCTTGGACAGCCTTCTGACACAGTCAACCACTACACACCTGTGAAACAATGCATCCATGCATGTCAGTACTGGCAACCTGTGTCTGTGTGTATGGAGTATAATGATTTTGACACCATTCACACTCACTACACCTCCCGTTGGCCTACTGAAGCATGCCTTCTGATGTCAGACACCTTCACATATCCTTTGCCCATATATCATCCTGATAACCCCTGTGGTGCATGTGATACCTGTGTATTACTGTATTGTGGCAAACTAGCTAGTTAGGAAGTCTAATCCTGACCCTGCCAAATGTGATAACGTGTGTGAGTCCCTGAGAGAGTGTGGCTGTGTCAATGTTGACACCTGTTCATGTGGACAGGCACTTGTACTACACCTACATTATCCCTCCTGTATCACTGTTGCAGATGTCACTCACCATCAGATATACCTTTGGACAGCACCCCAACATGTAAGCTCTGTGGTGCATGCAATAACTGCATAGACATATGATAGCAATACATAGTCAGGCAGGGATTTGAAACCCTGTACTGGTAAGTGTGTGACACAAACATGCTTAGTTTTCCTCTCCCACCCCCTCCCTGTCTTACCTTGTCTCTGTCTGTCTGTCTCACTTCCTCTCTGGTGGATGTGGAGATGTACACCTGCTTTGCTTAGGGAGCAGCTTGTGTTTTGTAATTAATGCTCATGATCAGCTGATGGCCTCTGCACGAATTGCAGTCCCCCACTAGCTGATTGCATGTGGAACAGCTGTGGTAACATTACCATAGCCAATTGCATGCAAACACATTCCTATACCTAGGAACATCATGTGGGTGTTGGGCCTTTTCATTCACTGTGAGTAGGATCTCATTTTGGTGTTTGGCAAACAGCATCGCAGATGGTATTGTGATATACCTCTAACAACATACACTGTGGAGACAGGCCAATAAACAGGAGGGAGATGTTCCAGACATGACTACAGAATGTAAGTGTTGCTCTTCTGCATTTGGAGTAATGTTGGTTTAACAGGGTTTGTGTGGATATGGCTGGACTACATGATTTAATACCTGTCAGGACAGTGTTACGTGTTTGAGGAAACTCCCACTTGTAGGGTTATCTACAGACTGTGCATTGTTTGGAGTGTTATGTTTCTTGTGTTACTCACAGATCACCTATCTTAGAACTGCAGAAACATAGTGTGAGGATTGCAGTCAGTACATGGTGACAGCAATGACAGTTACTGACTTCATATCCCTCATAGGAAATATGTCACAACAAACCCTGTTACAGCAGTAAATGTATGAGGGTATCACAGCAACATGACAATATTGGACCAGTGTTTGTGGCTCCAGCCACAAGTCTGTCAACCTTTGTACATATGTTATGCAGTAAGAGGTGCATATGTTCTGTACACAATTATTTATTGACATCATACCTGATAACAAGCCAGTCAGATAACAGACTGCTAGACATGTTATGTATAGTAGGGGTTATTTCTGAGGACATAACCTGGGCATTCTGTGGTTGTGTGTACAGTAGTGGGGTCTGTGTACTTATGGTGATAGTTGACAGTATGTGTAATGCAAATGTGTATCTTGGCCTGTGTACAGACTATGGTAGATGTCATTGTTCTTGGTCCTGTTCTATCTGATGTTACATGCTGCCCACATGTTTGTAGGGCCAAACACATTCGTGTCCCACACCACGGACAGGCATTGGACCACACTATGTCATGACCCAGTATATGTAGGGTTAGTGTGTGAGTGGCACATATGAGGATGGTGTTGATCAGACAGTCCATATAGTGTAATATTAAACTTGCATACCATATGTGGCTGTGTTCACATTGGTTGTGGGTATGCATTTTCACACAGGTGTCTGTTACTCTGTGCTGTGACATGCCTGTAGAGCCTGCTATATTTGCAGGTACATGTGTATTCCCCCATATGAAATGTTGGCCAGTGTTGTGGCATTCTGTCTGTAGTTTGCACAGTGCTTTGTTACATGCCTAGCAGCTTAGTGTAATTACCCAGTGTGATGTTATGTCCAGATATTTGCAATACATACTGCTGCCGGGTTACCATAACTGCTGTGTATTTCTGACAAACCAGTGGGATTCTGTACAGATGTATGTCACTAACTGCTGGGTAGTATGTGGCCATGTGACCTCTGCATCACCAGTTATTATGTGTCAGGACAGACAGGAGTGTGTGAATGCATAAACTGTGTGGGCATATGTTGTCCAGTATTTACGTGATATACCCATGTACATGGCTGTTAACATCCACATTGTCAGGCTTGGTCCACATGTCTCGCACAAAGGGGATCTGTGTATACCTCTGGACTGACCAGAGAGTGCCAGACTGTCCACATATATTGGTCATATCTCTGCTGTATTCCATAGGATCATTACTGTATTATCAGTGTTACTGTACTATGATGTCCTTAGGATGTCTATCAGTAACCGATGGCATACATGTCAATAGCAGATGTGATCTCCCACATACATCTGTTAAGACAACCTGTGTTACAGTAGCAAGAGTCTACATATATACCTGCAATACATACATGACATCCCCTTGCACTAAGAGGTTGGGACTATTGGTGGTGAGGTAGGACTCCACTCCATGTTCTGGACATATGGTAAACATATATATATATATATATATATATATATATATATATATATATATATATATATATAGACATATACATATCTACATACATATATGGATATATATGTATATATATATATATATATATATATATATATATATATATATATATGATATATATATAGATATATACACACTATATATACAAACACACACACACACACACATATATATATATATATATATATATATATATATATATATATATATATACAAATACACATCTATATATGTCTACACATATACAGATATATAGATATATATGTCTATATAGTTATAGGCATCTACATATATATCGACATAAATAGATATATCTGTACATATATGATGTACATACACATAGATATACACACATATATATATATACATATATATATATATATATATATATATATATATATATATATATATATATATATATATATATATATATATATGTATATATACAGAGACATCTATAAATGGCCATATATAAAATGCACTATACAGATGTGTATAAATACATATATATGAATATATATGTGTATATACATGTAGACATATATCTACATGTGTATATATCCATATCCTTGTCGTGTGTAAACATTATTGTTGTGTATACCTTCCCAAATGTATTACATCGTATGTATCTGATATGTGTATATTTAGATATAACAACATATGTGATACAACAGTAATATCACTAACAAGTACTGCACAATTGTAGAAGTCACAGCAATTGTTCAATACTATTCAATATGTGTACTGAAAGATATATTGGAAAAATAACAGCTGTCTTTACAGCTGTCATGATGTAGTGTTTAATTGTTGCGACTATAGTGTACATGGGTTTAAGACCTGCAAGGGCTGTTTATTTTGAAGCTGGGCAGAACAAGGTTGTTGGCAGTTTTGAGCAGCTTTAAGCACATTTGCACGGGTTTGCACAAAGCTAAGTGGTGCTAAGGTACGGTTAAATGTACGGGAGCTTACACCATGTAGGCTTCACTTACCAGTGTGCAAATGTGCTAAATGTGTAATATTGCAGCAATGCTGACACCCGCTAAGCATGGCTCAGCCCTGGTAACCAGTGCTCACATCCCAGTTTGATAACATAGCAGGGTAATGACATCTGTAATAAGTGTATGTAATGCCATGTGCATAGCATGCATCTATGTGCTATCAGTACAGTAGCAAGGGGTGCGAATCTCCTGTCTGGGACACTTGAGTATATATGGCTTGTACATCACTCTTATCCATGTGAATGTGTTACATATAAGGGTAGTATCCCAGGTTATATGCAGTCACACTGGCATGTAGTCTATCATTGCGTTACTACTATTGACAGTGCTTTCCCAAGCAAGAGTAGATTGCTAATTATAGAACTGGCAACAAGCACCCCTGCATGCATAGATGGACTCTGAGTCCCCACTGTCATGTTCCTGGTGTATGAGCTGTGTCACAGTATATATCTTCTACTGGATAATGATCTGATATGTGGAAATTAACTGCAGACTACTGTCTGTATAGCACATGTCAGTGAGGGCTGCCAGTATGTAGTAATGGCATACATATTGGTGTCGGACATCTATCTGTCGACACATTCATCCTACTGCATAGCTAGTTGGCAAGCTGTGTGTCAGTCCCTGTACAGATGTGCAGATGTCAGGTATCCAGCTTGGATACGTACAGGCAACCTATGCTTGACTGACACTGACATGTCTTCCCAGCTGTGTTATAACTGGCACAGATAGGACACAACACCCTGTACACACCACATGCCATGGGTACCTCCACTACTCTACCACAGTCAACAGAACATGCTTGGGTACAGGTCTCCAACACAGACACTAACCATGTTTTGTAATACATGTTGCATACATGTCAACTGGATCTCCTCACCAGCCATTTGCAGGAGGCACCCAGAGGATTGGCTGATGCATGTCACCCTCACCCTGAGGATCACCACAGTGGTGTCTCTAGGTAGATTGCCTGCTGGCACATGACAGGTGGCATGATACCACTGTACACATATCCCCTACACTTATCATCTCTCCATGGACAATAGCCAGGTACACACCTATGACCACCTGTAGTGATGCACCCAAGTACTGACAAATGTGTACATGTGCATTACTGAGGATATCAGTGTCTGTGTGTTAGTACACCTGTAGTTGGGAATACCATGAGGCCCTTCACACCCACCGCAACACCCCATTGCCGTAGTTGGATGTGGCTGCTGCTGTACCAGACATTACATGTACCCTGGTACTCTCCTCTCCCTAAAAGCTATCTGAGCCTTGCAGTAGCAGCACAACACTGTTGTACAAATGGGTTGATAGGCATGGGATACCCACTGAGTTCTGGCAAGTATGTGTATGTGTGCATGTGTGTATATCTGTAGGGTACAGCATTCCGAGGCCACATACTCCTATTACAATATGCATTGCCACAGAGTATTACGGATAGTGATGTCACTGCCTATAGGACAGGCATGCCAATGCATCACCCTACTATGCCTGTGGCATGTGCATTAGATGCATATCCCTGTAGTACCACTCTTGGGATGGACAATGGGTTGTATCACAGTCCTGGTCAATGTGTGATGGTGGGTATGTCAGAGTGTCATCATGGGTTCCTGTGTGTACAATATCCAGAGTGGGGTGTGGGTCTTGTGTACACTGTCATTACACCATGGTACCCATGGTACATGTCCCATGTACCACTGTATGGTGACCACTTTTATCATCAACCATATTGGTAACTGATAACACAATCCAGCCCAGTTATGCATGTGCTGTGTGCAGCCTACCTGTAACACATTGGACACAATGACAAGTTAATTAGCACTGATAGGCCTAAGTCTCTTGGATGTGTGTATGACTGTTATGTGTCTGTTAATGTGTATATGATGGTATGTCACATATGTATTGTCCATATACAACCATTACATCCCCCATTACCATACTGTACATGCCTGGGGATGTTCTGCATGTAGCATGTAACCTGGAACACACCTCATCCTAAATGCTGCATGGCATCAACCCCCCCCCTCCACTCCACCAGATTGCACTTACAGACAAAATAACTGCCCTACCCCCACACACACACCTACTGGTGACAGGTAGGTATTATGGTATGTAATTGCCAAGTAAGAGCGTGTGTATATGTGGAGGGATCTACTTCAGGTTGCTGAATATACATGTCCCATGGGGTCACCTGTCCATGTGGCACAGGCAGTGCCTGTTATGCAGACCTGTGACATGTGTTCAACTGTACCCAGGATATGACACACCCATGGTGTCACCACAGTGCTATACCCCTTGTGAGATATGACAGCAGACCATCCTCCTGCTGACACATGTACACCTACAACACAAATGGATAACATTATAGAGACCACAATCACTCAGTGTTACTAACAGCTGTAATGCATCATGGCTGAACAGCTACACTACCTGACATGTAAGCATTAAACATTACTGCTGACAATATGTTACACAGCAGTACATTGGTACACTGTAGTACAGTCACCGTGTACATCAGAACCATATTAGCCTGTCCCTGCATCAATGTTATGGATGACAGGGATGTGGCACAGGTATCATCATATACACAGGTTGTGTTGTTGGTTTGCTAGAGACCTAGGGTGGGCCATACCTTTCACACCATGTGTGTGGGTGAGGGGTGTAAGTTGCTGATATGGGTGTGGTGATGTGTGTGTAGGTATGGGGTTGCCCTAGGTGTGTTTGTATAGTGTGTGGGTATGCATGCACACAGTTCTGTCATGTGATTGCCCTACACAGGTGCTTCTTAGACAGCTGCAGACCATACCTGGAAGGGTATGCAATTCACCACCTCTGGTCCCGGACACTTAGAGTGTGCCTGCCAGGGGTTCCATGAGCACGTCCAGGTACAGGCCTCAATGTGCTACTCTCCCCTGATGATGACATATGTCTGCTGGAACCAGGTCCCTCCTGGGACTAGCCAGGGCCACGTGCACATTGCCTGCTGTGGTGTGGTGTGGACAGCACCCCCCCCCCCGCAGTGCTGGTACTGGTACTACCACTACGGGAGCAGCTTGGTGTCCGTGCATGTCCACGTCGACCCCCAGATGTTGGTGTTGCTGGCCTATGTCCATGCAGCTGTCGCCCCACTCCCACCACATATTCTAGCACAGACAATCGATGGTCGATGAGGACCACCATCTCACCCAACCCTCTATCCATGACCACTGTATAATCATGCAGGGCACCTGCAAGTTCATGGATGTTGTCACTTACAGATGAGAAAGCAGCCCTCTGCAGCCTCAGGCCCTGTCTGGTGTACAGTTTCATACGTGCCTGCACCCCCATGATAGTCTGAAACATGCATCTGGTGGTACGAGTTGTGGCATTTCTGCCAGGGGCACAATGACCAGTGGCCCTCCAACGAGCACCCCGGTACATCTGCCTATGTCATGCCCTGTCAGACATCTGGCTATGTCTGCTGTGTCTAGACACAGCAGCCATATATACCACACTCGCCTGTGCACTGACACCAACTGCCAACTGTCCCTCTGCTATGGCCCCTGATGATGGGGTATCTATAGGCACTGTTACTGTGTGAGGGGTTAGGGTGGTTAACAGGGGGATGTCAAACGATGGCACAGTTTCAGCCTCTGACAAGCCCGCCTGTGCCTCAACACACCTATCATCATTTCTGGCGTCTGTATGGACACCAGCATCAGATTACATGCAGGAGGGACCCTGACCCACCTCGCCATCTATGAGGGGAAAATAAGAAACGCATTTTAAGACCTGTACAGCATTGCATAACAGTACACACATATACACGCACATACACACATACACACACACACACACACACACACACACACACACACACACACACACACACACACACACACACACACACACACCCTGAAATTCCACAATAATACTTACCTGTCCCTGAGTTTACAGACTGTCCCAAGTTTATTCATGTAAGTTCCCCATCCTGCATCACACTTGGAAACATACACTCATTAATACCACTCATTAACGTATCATTCTTCTAAATGCCTAGACAAGTGATCACAACACATGACCTGTTACTCCATTAGCTCTTTGACTTGATTGGGGTAGGTTTTACAAGGACTCATTGCTGTCATCCAGTGTTCATCTTGGGTATGTCCGGACATCATGAACATGGCCCCCATATGTTAGGGGCTACTATGGTCACTCAATAATGTCACGCATTGGAGTGTCATATGTAACTATTGCTCAGTAGATACAAGATATGTTGCTCAATCAACTTATTATGTGGACAACAGTGATATATCAATACACTCCCTGGTGTTGTCTAGTAATTCCCCAATGCATCTGTAGTGCTGCATACATGAGTAGTTGTTCACCTTTCCGCTGATTGCAATTTTAACAGTATACCTGGTGTCTAGTTTCCCTCCCAATGCATATTCCATGCTACAGACCTTATTATACAATCAGCTGTCCTGTGATTACATATCAGACAAGTATTCCTGGTGTCTCATGTGTTAGTCCATGTCCATGTACTGCACAATACAAAAGGGAAGTACTGACATATGAAGAACCCCACAATCACACATGTACATACATGAACACCCACACAAACACACACACACATGCACACACACACCCTACATGCATCAATCCCCTCCACTCCACCAGATTGCACTTACAGACAAAATAACCCCCCCCACCCCCACACACACACCTACAGGTAAGGTGAGGTGCACAAAGATAGCACACACAGACCTGCCATTACCCATTTGTCAACATGCATTACGTATGGTACTCAGCAGCATGCAGTACAGCTATAGTCAATCCATGCTAGCAACGGTATACATGTGTGTGATGCATGGGCTGTGTTAGTAGGTGATGCCTCTTCCCCTGGAAAACACTGCACCTATGTACACAGTATTGCTGTGCAGCTATTCTGCACCCTTCCATGTACTGTGCACCATAACTCACAGGTGTACACACCATTGCTGAATGTATATTACTGTGTCAGTTATATCTGCTCTAACGCTCACAGCCCCTATGTGTTTGTCCGACACATACCTGGGATGTTATGTGGACAGATGCCATTTGTGAATGCCTGATGTCTGATTTACAGATGTCAACATCAGCAGTGCATGTATGACCAATACGATACTATTACAGTGACGACCGTCAAACCTTACTGTGGCTATGGGGAGTGTACAGACCCTTATTGATATGACACCCTCTTCCTTGATATGCCATGGGACCACATCACTGCATATGCTAACATTACATGAGCCTGATATGTGACATATGTCCTGTATAATCAAATGCAGTATCTAACAAATGTGTTAGTTGTGCTGATGCTGACCGCGGTGCCTACACTTTGTGGGTGCATATTTGTGCATGCCCTTATCATGACGGTTTGTTGCATCTACTGTTATGTGTACTACAGCAGTCACTATTCCTGACAGGGGTATACTAGCATGGGCCATCTGCATTTGCCAGTATATGGTCAGTCTGCCTACACATGTCCCCCAACTCTGCATGATTGCAAGGTCAAGTCATGTACACATCCCTTGGAGTTGACACACTGCTGTCACTATTGATGTGGAGTCAGGGTTACATCTGACACAGTTCCCGACCCTCACTGTATGCATATACAGCCATTTATAACATCCTTAGGATCCCTGCTGCAGTGCACTGTTGTGTCATGATGACACCCCCTCCCCACCTTCAGCCTTTTTTCAGATGCTTGACAACTATGACCTACACATGTGTGTCAGTTTGCAGTGTCCCAAACACTGAACACCACGTGTAACAGCCTTGTCCCAGCTAATGAATGGCAAACATACAGGTGTACAGTGGCACCGGCACAGTACAGTTGGGGATGGTGGGCCTGAGGTGGGGTGAGGCGTTGGTTGTGCAGCACATGTATCTTACATGATACTGTCTGTAGGTTTCCAACGTGGTCATGGTACACCAGTACACATTGCAACGCATGACTTTTGTGGACCTCTACTGTTATGCATAGACTACCTGTAGAGAGGCCTGGCTGATGTTTCCTGTGGTACAACTGTCACATTTGATTACCCTAACCCACAGGCCACACATTTGCAGAGTCCAGGCAATTAATGACACTGGTACTGCACAGCCAGCACTTGCTAGACATTCCTGCAACTCCCTCAGTGTTGTGGCATGTTACTAGGCAGCCCACATGACCAGTTTGGTACATGTGACATCATCTGTCTTGGATGGCCATCTGTTTATTTCCTACATCATTCCCGGAGTCTGCATGTCCTCCCTGTGATTGCATGGGTTTCCTCTGTGTGCTCCGGTTTCCTCCCACATCCCAAAGACATGTTGTATGTGGATTGGACACTCTAAATTGGCCCTAGGCATGAGTGCGTGCATGTGTGTGCCTTCTGTGGAAGGTGGGGCACTGGGCTGGCAACTCAACACCATAAAATTCCACTGCCAATCATGAGCTGACAGGTGATCTGCTGTGGCGACCCCTAACCGGGAAAAGCTGAAAGAAGAAGAAGAAGAAGATTCCTGTCCCGTATATCCTTGCCACATAAATGACTGTCTGCACTGTTTGCCATGGTATATGCAATGGTGAGGTATGGCAACATGTTCAGCTCATGAGTGCTACCTGTTGGATATGGGGCCCACACCATGTCATGTAAGATGTGTGCAAGCCACAACTGCCTCTGTTGCAGGTAAGTGTGCACATTTGATGGCCAAATGTCTTGGACATTGTAGTGTGACATTGGAGATGTGTACTTGCTGAAAGGTGCATTTCCATGACAAATGCATGCAGTCAGTACCTCAACAGCTGCTTCGACGATATTTTATATAGAGTGTGTGCACACATATGCTTTCAGTGTTTGTGAAGGTATGTATTCCCCATATTTGCTTCCCTACCTACGATTCCATATTACACACTCATTGCTCAAATTGGGACCACATTGCAGGTTATAAGGGTTGTGGAAAACAGTATTATGATATGCCATAGTGTAGATCTGTAACAGTTGCCATTGTAATACTGGTATATACACTGTTGTAGCACTGTATAAGGCTGATGTTTCATACATGTCCCTACTGTAGGCCATTTGTCCCACCATTATGTTAATCTCTGTGGACACATTTGCAATGACAGGATGTTAGTTATATTGCAGGTGTCTGACATAACCTTCAGATACACCATCATGGTCACCACTGTGTTGCAGTGCAGTTAACAGCAACAATACGTGAACATGTACGGCATGCATTATGGGTAGGTGTGTTAGATGTGAGCATGGAATATGCCATAGCCATTACATGACCGGTGTATTGGCAAGTATGAATATAAACCATACTCACCAGCTACAGGCTGCTGCCTTGGAGGTATACCAGAGGGACCTACATAAGTGTGTGAGAGCTGTGATGTCAGTAGCCACAGCTGTGGCATTGGTACAGGGTGGGGGCAGCATTACAGTACATCAACAGTACAAGTCCACAATACTACAGCTTATGCACATCTGTTTATTACTACTATGCAGCAACAGACTATATATATATGTCATCTCACATATGCATGATCTACCTGTACAGATTCAGATGGATACACAACAGTGGTCTACTGATGTGCCCTGTGGCCTTATCTGCATGCTCCTCTGCTGGTGTGTGGGTAGCACCGACCTCCACTATGGTTTCCGACAGTTGTTTTGTGTGTGGGCAGGCAGGTGCCACGAGGCTGTCAGGGGAGAATGGATGGCATGACCCCCCCTGTTGCGAGGTGATCCCCTGGACTGCAGCAGCACGCCAACAGGCATTGCAAAGCAGGTCGCTGCAATGACCCTGGACTTGCTCAAAACTGCAGTTATACATGCATCATTGACCCTGTGGACTAGATCATTCCACAGGGCAGTCTGCTCCTGCTGCTCATGGGCTGTCCTGCCAAACAGCACCTGGTAGTGCTGTACCAGGTGGTTGATGATGACCTCATTTTCATCCGCTGAATAGACAGGTAATCTGCCATGTGACATCTTGCCTGAAATACATAAAAATGGAAACAGGTCTGAGCAACTCATACAGCAAGGTTACCATACTTCTTAATGCACGTCTATGTCTCCCCCCAACATATCTGCGACAACAAACTGTTCACACAACTCAATAGGTATGACTACAGTTTACCTACCATTGGGACATATATCGTATTGTACCATGCTTTGTGCTATGTGTTTGTAGCCATGTTCCCTGTGGGGACACTATCACTGCTGGCCTGTTACAGACAATGTCCCCTGTATGCCATTGTAAGGGCCACTATATTCTTACCTCTGCTCTATTTATCGATCTTTCAAAAGCTTTTGATATGGTTAATCACCAGTTGCTCCTAAATCTTCTCAAATCTCTTTCTCTTGACACTCAGGCTATAAAATGGTTCAGTTCCTACCTCAACAATAGGCAGCAAGCAGTGCTCTGGGAGAATCACCTATCTTCTCATCTGCCTGTTACACTAGGTGTACCTCAGGGCTCTATTTTAGGCCCTCTCCTTTTCTCAATTTTCATCAATGATTTACAATTAGCAATCCCTCAGGCTACCTGTATACAATATGCAGATGACTTGACAATAATATGCTCAGCCAATTCCTCATCTGAACTGCAATTAAAAACACAAACTTTATTTAGCAAAGTAGAAACATGGTTTCTGCAATGATGCCTCCTCTTGAATCCAAAAATAAATCTAAGCTCCTACTTTTCACTCCAACCCACAAGTCCACACAAATAGATTTCACACTTACATCTAACAATGGCACACTCATAACCCCTGACTTAACTACCAAACTCTTAGGCGTTACTATTGACAACCACCTCACTTTTGATACACAAATAAACAATACAGTAAAAACAGTCAACAAAAAAAATGGGTTCCCTCTACAGAATTAGACCTTTCCTTACTCCACCTGCCAGATCCACTATTGCCCACTCCCACCTAATATCTACACTTCTCTATGCTTCTCCTATCTATACTAATCTGTCGAAGAATAATCTTCTAAAACTTGCTAAAACCTACAACAACATTGCCAGATTTGCCACTGGAAATCCCTTCCGAACCCATCACTGTCAGAATCTACAACAACTAGGTTGGCTGGAACTCCAGAATCAGCTTATGTTTAACCAACTTATAATTATCCATAAGACCCTGTACCAGCCTCATAATACTCCAACACTATCTTCCCTTGTCACTCCCTACAAAAACCTGAACACCTTACGCTCCTCTAATAAACTACTAGTTAGTATAAGCAAATCCAAAAACCTGGCTGGTGACTCTCTCTTTTCAAATACAGCTGGGAGACACTGGAACCTTCTTCCTAGTGATCTAACATCACTTTCCTCCCTTACTATCTTCAAACAAAAGCTCAAAATCTATCTTAAATCACACTGGCTCCGTCCTTCTTGTAACCCTGGCTAACCTTTACTGTAAGTGCTATGCATTCTCTCTTTTCTTCTTCTTCCATTCGACCTCTCACTCCTTGTTACTTATTTTCTGAAGAAATTAGAATGCAAGCTAAGTAATCAAGTTAAAATGTTTATTCTTTTGAAGAGTTTTAACCATATACTATCTTAAACCACTTTAACTTGCTCTGTAAATAGAAATGATCTGAAAGAATGTGCTAACAGTGAAGTGACCAATATTATCTGTAATCCTCTGTTCAATATTACATGTATGTTGTTGTATATTAGATATATATATATATATATATATATATATATATATATATATATATATATATATATATTTATGTCTTTCTAACTGTTTGGAGCTTTTCTCCCCGGGCCTCTACTGAAAAAGGATATGTATCCAGTTAGACTAGCCCGGTCAACAAATGTAAAATAAATAAATAAAAATAAATATATGCATGTGGTCTGTTTGCTATCTGATTGCTGAACATCTGTCGTTATGTGTTATTGGGGATATCTATGCATGCTGTTGGACATGATCCAGGATCATGTGGACTATTACTACTCACATATGTTCTATAACAGTGACACAACAGCATGGTTAAGGAACAGTTGCCAGTAGAACCACCTCTCCCACCTCATCTGACCATGTTACCAGGCCACATCACATGTGGGACCCACCCTGGGGCCTCCTCATCTACTGATCCTGCACTACCTTTGGGTGGAACCACCTCAGGGGTTGGTGTTCCCCCCCTTGGGACACACAGACATAATCCTCTCACCCAAGGTCAAGTTCATGGTCTGATACATAGGGAGCTCCACAGAGACTTGGAGGATGTGCTACAGCACCTTGAGGCCCTCAGTACACAATCACAGGGTTCACATGCTCCTCCTGCTCAGCCTCCAGCCCAGGCACCTTCAGATGCCACATATGGACACAGCCTAACATTAGGGGGGTATATATAAGGACAGATTGCAGGTAAGCCTATTACACACCTATGGCATTTCAGCATGCTACATTACATGTTAACTTGAGTGTCCTGCAACTGGTGGGCTCTGGAACCCATGTGTTCATCATTATGGCATTACTTGGCAAATTAATTGGCAATTTGTCTGTGCAGCATGAATGGTGACAACTTGGATAGGTTTCACCAGAGAATGCCTTAACTTGAAGGAAATTTTCCTGAGAAGAGGTTATCCCCTCAATTTAATTGACAACATCATGAAGGAGGTTAGTGAGAAAAGACAATGTGGGTATTTTGCACACATTTTGGGCACCCCCTAATACTGACCATCCCGATTTGACTGGTTTGAACATAACTGAAACAGTCACGGACACTGTTGTGAATGACCAAACAATTGCCCATAACCTGGAAATATATAGGGGGCACCATTCCTCTGGGTCTGAAGTAACTAATTACCACACAAGTTTTTCAACTGTCTTCTCAAATGACACATACACTATTAAAGATATTCTGTGTAAGAATTGGAATTCGTTGAGTAGTGACAAAGAATTTTTTAAAATCTTAGGAGAAAAACCTGTGTGTGTTTTCAAGAAGAGCCCTAACTTGAAGAACATTTTCGAACGTAATAATGATGGAAACTATAGGAAGGGTCAGATGATTAAGTGTGGGGCATGTAAATTTTGCCCTTTCATTTTGGACGTCAGTGAATGTGAAATTAATAGAATGAAAATAAAAATACCTGAGAGGTGTAGTTGTTTAAATGAAAGAGTGGTCTATTGTGCTTTATGTTCCTTTTGCCCATGTTTTTATGTGGGGAAGACGGAACATAAGCTTAAAAATAGGATCAGCGAGCACCTTAGGAATATAAGGGATGCTAGTGAAGTGAATGTACTTGCTAGACACATTAGTGAGTTCAACAATCACCAGTTCAAATTACTTGAAGTCCAAAAAAGACATAATAGGGGGCAGCCTGGCCATATTTACTCGAAAAAGCCGAGTTGCTATGGCAATTATGACTTGATGCCACTCATTGGCCAGGCTTAAATGACAGCCTTTCCATAAGCAGTCTGCTTAAATTGAAGGCTCTTGAGAGGTGAAACATTCCATTTAGATATGGATATGGTACAAAAACTTTTTTTTTTTTTTTTTTTTTTACGGCTTTCATACCTGTTATATGTATATGTACATGAAATGTATCCATTTGTTCCTAATGGATTTTTAACTGTATACATATTTTACTTATATGTTTTTATATACATATATATTTTTTCAAAAGCATCTTAAAAGCATTTTTATATATACACATATTTACATATTTATTCTTGTTTTTTTAATACATAGTTTAGGCTGTTGACATTTGCACAATCAGTTTTTATATGTATTTTTATATTTTGACATTTATACTGTTTTGTGCTGAAACATTTATGTGTAGTGTTTCAGAGTTCTGTTCCAGAAGTCTGATTCAGACTTGGGAGTGGTTTTCACTAATCCAGGAAGTGATGTCAAGTAATATTTCCTATTTAAAACAGTTTACTTCCTTAATTTCCTTGTCTCTGATGAAGTCCCTGCTTTTATTTTTGGAACAAAAGCGCTTATACCTTCTTGTTTGTCTGAATAAAGAAAGCATCCTTGTACTGAATTATACTGAACTGGATGTGTTGGCTTGATTTAAAGCACACATTGGAATATTTCAGAGCTTACTGGCTCTCATTGTCTGCATACTGCTTGTGCGACGATTTTCTTGGAGATCTCCAAACTCCCTGCGGAGCTCGCTATGCACCACGCCCCAGAGTTGGTGACTGTGTCCTGTCCATGTTCCCAGGGTGGTGAGCCCCATCCCCTGAGGTGGTTCCACCCGAAGGTGGTGAAGGACCAGTGGACGATGAGGTCCCGGGGTGGCCCCAGACATGCTGGTGCCCGGTACCATGGCCAGATGAGGTGGGACAGATGGGTCCTTTGGGACCAGCCTTCCCAAACATGCTATAGTGTTTCAATTTTACAACATATGTGGGTTAATAATAGTCAACACATTCCAGGATTAGGTATAACAGCATGCATAGATATTCCCATTAACCCAAAACACCAGATATGGAACAGTTGCATAGCAAACAGAACACATGCATATATGGAACCACAGTGGCCATTACAACAGCATGCAGGTACATTGATGGCAGCATGCCACCAATGTGGGAGTATTTCAATGTGGCACATACACAGAAACAAATTTAAGTATTTATCAAACAATAGAACATATGTCCCAACAGTAAGATGTAATGGAGCACATACTGATTAAGCTGTGTAGTTAGTTTATTGTTGCAGATATGGTTGGGGGGGAGAAAGATGTCAGTTAACAACTAGTCTATTCCTGTAGTTCTCATTACTTTCCTAGTCAGTGCTGTGATCTGTACCTTACACGTATTAGTACACTACCCTATAGCCTTAGTTTGGACAGTGGTATGGATGTAGACAGCTATATACATGAACTGAGTTTTACCTGCAGTATGCACCTCTTACCTGGTATACCTGTGGCGGTATTGTTTGTTAACACTACCTAACTGTTTCTACACATATTCCCAGATTCCAGGTTGATGTTATGCACATACCTGTCCATCTCTTATTGCATACACTCTGGGCATGTCTTGACCACATGCAGGTGAACAGGGACATATTTTGACTATTGCCCTCTTAAACCTTTGGTGAGTTGTACAATGATAGGTTTGTTTTCACTGACATTTTCCAAATATGTACAGGCCTGACAGTCGGTTATATGACATGAAATGCTGCCTACATGTCAGAGATTAGCACACTGATATGCCAGGGGATGGGGTAACAGCCGGGCAGATATGGGTCAATTAACTGGACATTCTGAACAATTCTTATATGACATGAAATGCTGCCTACATGTCAGAGATTAGCACACTGATATGCCAGGGGGATGGGGTAACAGTCGGGCAGATATGGGCCAATTAACTGGACATTCTGAACAATTCTGTACACTTGTGGGGTATGATTCTGCATGCAGCTTACTACCACTCCCAGAATTCGAGCCATGGCTGTGTCTGCTAAAAACAGAACAGTGTCCATCACAGCTGAGTGTGCTATGTAGATATTGCTGTGTATCTCATCTCTGATTTCTGTCTATAAGTCTCCTGTGGTTTTACAATCTGACCTTGTAATTACAACACTTTTATACAGGATTTCCTAGACAGTTTTATTATGTAGCACAGTGTGGGTGACAGTGATGAGTAACAGCTTATTATTCAGAGCAACTGCACCACTAACAATGCAGTTACAGTACAGTACCACAGTAAACAGTACAAGTACAGGATATCAATCTTTTATTTTTATGCACAGTTTTCGTACCTGACAGTCCTGTGGGGGCAATGTTTGTTAGCACTACCTGAATGTTGCCACACATAGTACCAGATTCCACATTAGTATTATGCACATACATCTCACTCTGTTACTGCACACAGTCTGGTCACAGCTTCACAACATGGGGGTGGGGATGGGACATACTTGGCTTATTACTGTCATAACATTTTGGGGAATTGCTAGAGTGACAGGTTTGTTGTTATAGATGTCTGACAATCAGCTGTATTTCTTATTTACTGCCTAAATGTCTGGGATCATCCCACTGACTTGCCAGGGGGACAGGGTGGCAGGCAGCAGATATGGGCCAATTAACTGGACATTCTGGACAGTTGTGGGGTATGATTCTACATACAGCCAGTACCACTCCCAGGATTCAAACCATAGGTGTGTGTGCTAAAAATACAACAGTTCATGTCTCAATTGAGTGTGCTATTTGGTGTATGTTGTCTATCTTTTCACAGTTTTCTGAGTAAGTCTCTTTCAGTTGGACTATATGACCTCTTGTGATTACAACAGTCATATACAGACATTCCTACACATTTTATTTATGTAGCACAGTGTGGGTAACAGTGATTAATACAACAGTACTATTAAGAGATTGCAACTCTACATTACCATATGATACCAGAGTAAACACATGCACTCCAGCAGTTAGACCTTTAATGTCAGGCTATTATGCTTTTATTTACATACAACCTATACTCTTCCTGCCATATTTTCTGGTGTATGCAGTACATGCCTTAAATAATACAGGTTTTATACAGGTGATTAACTTACTACTACTTTTAGATTTTTTCCTATGACAGTACATGGAAGAGTATTACTAACCTGCCTCACATCACAACCTCTGCAATCTACAGGCATGGGCTTCCTGGTTCGCAGCCCACTCATCTGCCACTGTGAAAGACATAAGAGGAATATTTAGCCATATCTATCCATAATATATATGCGCTGGCAATTATTAAAAAGGTAGTGGACTGATACTTACACATGGCTGGGACATACCTGTCATCCTAGCCTCTTTGATCCACTGATCCATGAGATCCTTCTTTCTCTGCTTCAGGTCAGCATAGTGATGCCTGACCCGCTCACTAGTTCGAGGTATGCACTGGTGAGGTCACTGGCGAGACGGTCCCAAGCTTCCACTTTGTATTGGGAACCCTGGTACTGGCCCTGTAGCAGTCTCTGATCATGGTCATTTATAAGGAGTCCTGCCATGACTCTGGACTCCTGGATGCCCCAGTGCTGCGCCAGAAGCACACATCCTCTCCCATACCATTCATAGTGCCTACAGGAGGAAGCTGCAACCAGTTATGAGATGTATTCCCACCTGTTGGGTTTAAGTAGGGCCAATTTCCTGCACTTTGCCATGATTGGATAGTTTTGAAAATGCTGAGCTATGGGCAAACCTGCTTACCTGAGTTTGGCATTGCTTAAAAAGGTATACCAATGGGAAAACTGATTTAGCTGGCCTACACATTGCTTACACTTACTGAGCTGGGCTGTGCAATGCTTAGTGTTGCTTAATTTTTAATGTGCATACTATTTGCTGTTTGGCATTGATTTATTATTCATTACATGTTATATATGTGTTTGGTATCCATGATTCATGTGTATGTACACTGTATGGGGTCCTTGTGTTTATTAGGGGATTTCAACACTTTATTACAATGACACCTGACATCTGGGCTTAATGCAGTACTACAGTCCACATATTTATGTTATGTAGTAGGTTATACAACATAACACTGTATATAAATTCCTTTCACATGTTAAATTTGATTTTCCTATAGTGAGGATCTGTTTGGTGATACCTCAATCATATGTACTGCTGTGATGGCTTAGTGGTTAACTAATGTGACTATAGTGTACAGGGTCCTGGGATCAAGACCTGCAAAGGCTGTGTATTTTGTTTCTGGCCAGAACAGCGGCTGTTGCATACATAGTTATTAAGCCACTTTTAAGCAATTGTAAGCAGGTTTGCGGGGGTTTGCACGACAGTAAGCAATGCTAACTTCTAGTTAAATATGCTTACAGGGAGTTAGCTTCAATATTGCTTAACCTGTGTGCGCATTGCTTACTTCCCACGCAAACAAGCTTAAACCCACTTACTACTGTTTAAATATGCTTACTCTTGCTTAATAATGCTTACTCCCACTTACTCCCACACTAATTTAGACAGTAATGTAAAATGGTTCTTGGGAAGGTGGTGGATTTGGACGCTCTATGGATTTATCATTCATTACACATTATACCTTTGATTTGTATCCCTGATTCCTGTGTACATATACTGTATGGGGCACTTGTGATTATCTGTGGATTTTACATTATGACAATGACATCTCACATTTGAATGTAATGCAGTACTCCAGTTCACAAATATATGTTATTTAGTAGGTTATGCAACAAAAAATATTGTTCATAAAGTGATTTGACATGGAAAATGGAATGTACTGGAGTGAGACTCATACCGGGAATGACTGCTCATAAGGCGAATGCTCTGCCCACTACACTATTGCAGTACTGTTTTATTTGCATATATTTTGATTTTTATCCTCTTGTGCCATTTAAGCTGCAGTAAACGTAGCTAAGCAATGGGCAAACCTGTGCATCTATGGTTGAATTTTATCTGTTTGATAAAAAAAAGCTTGTTTATATTTTATATTTTAACTATTGCTCTTATAAACTTGGGGGGATGTTGCTGGGGGTATGCAAACACCTATGAGTGATCTCACTCATTCTTATTGCTAACCTGCTGTTCTTGCTTGCAGGGGCATGTATATTCTAAGAGCTCTGCTATTAGACACGTTCCCTGCACTCGTACATGCTCCGTGTCCATTTAGGAGCTCAGGCAGCGCGCCTTCATTAATATGCCTGGCACGCTGCCGTTCTGCTCCTTAATGGCCGCTTCCGTGAAGGACTAAGCTAGTCCTGCATGGATGAATAGTGAATCCGAGGGATAGTCTTTCTTCCATGGTAAAAAATATCTTATTCCATTTTTGTATGAGTTATTTGATATAATCCAAAATCTCTTTATAGTTTAGTTGCAGTGTTCTAGCTATGTCATTTGTAATTTTAACTCCTAAGTATTTGATTGTATCATTTCTAGATAGATATTTATGATATTTTTATTTAATGCTTCTTTGTTCATATTTATTAGTAACATATTGGTTTTATCTTCATTAAATGATAGTCCAGAAATCTTCTTAAACTGTTTTGTTGCTTTCCATAGTTCTTTTAGTGTGTTATTATATTCTTTTAAAGTCAATAAAATGTCGTCTGCAAATAGTTGAATCTTTAACTTAAGGTCAGTATCTAGTTGAATTCTTTGAATGTTTGAGTTTGCATGTATGAAATTTGCTAAGGGTTCTATTACTAATGCAAATTACAAAGGAGAAAGTGGACAACCCTGTTTTCTACCTTTTGTAACGGTAATAGGCTCTGACAAACAGGATCACATTTTTATGTACGCCGAAGATTTATCATAAAGAGACCTTATTAGTGAGGTAAAATTTTTCGAAAATTCATACTCTACCAGTGCAAGCCAAAGGTAATCCCAATTCACAGAATCGAATGCACTGTTAACATCTAAGCAAATGATGTTCATTTTATTTATTCATTTTTTTATGAAATCAATAAGGGACAAAATTCTCTTCATATTGTCATATGTATTTCTGTTTTTAATGAATTCTGTTTGATCATTCTCCATCAATAATGGCAATATTTGTTTTATTCAGTTTGCATGAACTGTCATAAATATTTTATAATCTATATTTAATAAACTTATGGGTCTATATGAGGTACACTCATCAAGTTTTTTATCTTGTTTCAAAATTGGTGATACTTGAGTGTATTTCAAAGAAGGGCATTTATTGCCTTCTTTAACTGATGTGAACAGACTTAGTAATAGATTTAACGCATTATTAGATAGTAGTTTAAACATCTCTAGTATCATCACCTGGGGCTTTGTTTAATTTTAGTTTCTTGATTTGTGCTTTAATTTCTGTCATAGTTATATTTTTATCTATTATTTTTCTGTGTTCATCTGATAGTCTTCCTATGGGATTCATGAATGGAAAATCTCCGTTTAGGAGCAGTGTAGCCACTCCTGCATGGAATATGGCCGCCGAGCGATTCAGGAATGTGCCGTTTTGACATGCACAAGCGAGCCAACGCTGTTCCTGCACAGAAACCCATGCAGGATGCTGATTACCTCATTTGCTGGTGAAAAATATGCAAATGAGGTAAAATAGCAATCCAGGAAACAGGCAGGTAACCATGCAGGAACAGTGTAAGGTGCAGAAATATATTTGACTACTAGCCGAATACATTTCTGCAAAAATGAAAATGGAGCCATGACAGCTCCAATAAAAGCATGTACCCTAATCTGTAGGCATGCCAATAGCCAATTGCCATTGGCATGGAAAAGTGTTCACTTTTTATCAAAATAAAAGTTTTTTTTTGGCCAATCTCGAGCATTTAAGCATACGGCAGCGCTGCGCAAACAGGACCATGGGGAAAATAAAAAAAATTAAGTTGAAAAGTCAATTTTAAGGGAAACCTGGATTTTGCCATTATACTCAATGGCAAGTAGACTCAAAACAATGGCAGGAAACAGTGGTTGCTAAGGGGGAAGGCTCTTGTGTAGTGCAATAACTATGGATTAAGGCAATATGTTAATGAGGGGACTTATACTGAATCACAAAATTCATCTAAGTATCACACTGCACCTAATTGTGTAGGTACTGTAACACTATCGTGTAGGCAGGAGGAGCAACCAACATGAAAAGGGGGTGTGTCATGCTTGCTGTAAGCACATTGGAGCTCCTTTGCCCAGGTTTGTAATTAGCTAAGCAGAGCCAGGTGAAGGGGTATGTCTGAGGCTGTATAGTCTTATTCCATGAGCTGAGGAGCATGTTCACACCCAGGGGATGGCCATTTCTTGCTGTTTACACTAGCTAAACGGGTCTGAGCAGTGTGCCAGGGCTTAAACAGACAGGATATAGGAACAAAAAAGGAAATAGCAGAACAAGGGAAATGCAGTACAAATCAGCAATATGGGATTCTGCAATTCACAATGGGCAATTGAAAGCACTCAATAATACAGCTGGTGGGTTGCTGCATAGCTGAAAATGGGAGGAGATGTAAAAAAAAAAAAAAGAAATAAAGGGCAACAGTACAATAAAGGAGAAATTAAGTAGAAATCACTAATATGGGACTCTTGCAACTCTCAATGGGCCATGCAAAGCACACAATAATACAGCTGGCAGGTGGCTGCATAGCTGAAAATGGGAGGAGATGTAAGTAAAAAATAATTAAAAAAAGGGCAACAGCAGAAAAAAGGCAATCATGCACAAACTACCAGTAATCCTGCTAACACTCACAGTGGCCAAATCAAAGCCATGAGTAATATAGGTGGCAGCTGGAATGTATCATAGTCACCCAATCATACAGGCAGCATCTGCAGCACAACAGTATAAAGTATGGAAACATCTTACAGTCTGTTTTTTCCTACAAACTCTGCACCATTGGTGTATACATGCAGGGGAATTTTAACTGGAAAAATGTTAGGGGCTGACATTTCTTTGATTCATCAGTATGTGCTAGAGGCTGACGGTGGAGAGGAGCATAATGCTGACAACCGCCACAGACCAAGGAAAAGGAGAAGAGTGTTCAGACTCAGGGTAACCTACCAGGGGCTACATGATCTGGAGATAGTAGAGCGCTACAGGGTGGACAGAGACATACTTCAGCAAATCACCAAGCTGTGCCGGCCTCAACTCGGAGCTAGAACCAACAGAGGGGAACCCATCCCAGTGGATACCAACGTATGTGTAGCCTTAAGAATTCTAGCTACAGGTACTTTCCAAAGACCTACTGGGGAAATGATTGGAGTCTCACAGGCATATGTATCCAGAGTACTCCACCAGTTCCTGGATGCCATGCTACCACATGCTGGTAAGGACATTTACTTCTCAACTCCATGAGGAGAGGACAAGCAATATGCATCTCTTCAACCATGAAGCAGAATACCCAGAAGTATTGGGTGCGATAGACTGCACATACATCCACATAAAAGCACCACCCACTGAACAGGGTAGGGTCTGCATAAACCCCAAGGGATTCCCCTCCATCAACTGCCAGGTCATGTGCAATGCCCAGGGCATTATCATGAATGTGTGTGCTGGCAGCCCTGGAAACTATCATGCCTTCCACATGTGGCATTTGTCACAGCTGTACCAAGCATTTGCCAGTGGGGGCATCCCATATTGCCATCTGGTAGGAGATGCTGGCTATGCACTGGAGCCGTGGATGATGACACCCATCAGAAATGCACACACACCCACACAAGAACACCATAATGAGGCACATGCACAAACTGGGATCATTACAGAGCGTGTGTTTGGGATGCTCAAGTTACAGTTCCGCTACCTTGACATATCTGGTAGAGCCTTGCAGTACTCTCCAGCCACATGTGCACACATGTTCATAGTATGTGCCATGCTCCACAATATGATCCTAAGGAAACAGCTGCAGCAGGAACAGCACAGGGAAGGGCCACACAGCCCACCACCATTGCCAGGGTCCCCACAGGCATGCAGGGACTCACAGGAGGAGGCCCCTGAGCCTGGTACCATAGGCAGACAGAGTCATCCCCAGTATACTTACACCTTGGCAAAGAGGCAATGCATAAAATACACACAGACACTGTAGGGACCCCAGGGACTGACACCTCTCTCTGAATCACACACACAGTAAAATGGATGACACACACATCACATTACCTGTAACTTACCATGTATAGGCAGTGTACTGTGTGCATCCAACATACACGACCCTCATGCACCATCCTCACAGTTGCTGCAAGTACAAGGTAAGTCAGTCTTCTTAACAATTTTAATTAAAAAAAAAAAAGTCTTCTTAACAATAAATGAATGGAATAGTATGTTCTACTAGCATATATATGGTAATGCTGCATGCATGCAAGGGAATGTGGTTGCCTACTAGGATAGCAGCACACAGCTGACAGCTATGTAGAACACCAGGAAATGTCTGGCCAAAACTGGCCTCCACACACTATGCAGTAGTATCCAAGGTGGCAAATCCCACTGCAGTGTATGTGTGGGGACAACTAAGTGGGGCGGTCATAGGTCATAGGCATGGATGTCAGGGTGGGGGTCCCATATCCACCCCTCATACCTACACATCAAGTCATCTGTAGAAAACCACAGAGAAATGTCTGGTAAAGACACTCAAATGGGAGCAATATTGCATTAACCCCCTACAGACTCACACAGTGATAGCACAGCAGGACCTGCAATTGCAGTAAGGCTATGAAGGGTAAGACGTCTGATACTCAAATGTATGCCAGTACAATCTGACCTGGGCTCTTTACTAATATGCCTCCAGTCCCCAAGACAGGGCACAATAGTATGGTAAATGGAACCAAAATTTAAAACAAATATCAGCACAGTCTATGCAAATGTGTACAGCTGGCAGGTGTGCCCCCCCATATACCCACACAAATAGAGTAACATATATGTTTGCATGGAAATAGCAGCATACCACACATTGGCAGGGCTGCACCAACACATGAAAACATGTTGCCTGTCCACAATATGCAGTGGTCAATGAGCTATGTGTATGTGTGGTCAATACTGTCTGGATCTGGCCAGCACTTTCTCCTGGCAGTCGTCTTGTACTGCCCTAGGTACAGTGTTGCCTTTGACAGGGCCATGTGCAGATAACTGCAGTGCCAACTGTTATGCACGTCAGTGAGACCCAGTGCTCTGCCACTGAAACACCTGGAAGTCACAGTTCTATGTGGAATATGCTACACATATTAGTGACATCTTGAAGGATGTATAGCAGAGGTGCTAAGGCTTTTGTGAACATAAGTGCTTTGTGGTACTGTTGCCAGTGGTCATTCTCAATAATGCTTTTACAAATGATTGACATGCTTGCACCGTTGAATGCACTCTGTACCCACAACCATAACTCCCAACCTCTGACAGCAAGATGTCTGGACAAGGGCAGAAATAAAAGTGGAACAAAGGCACAATAATAGGCATGTGTTGTAAATATCACTCTTACATACTGAGAAAGTTGGTAGGGTGAGGGGTTTGCAGTGGCAGAAATTGTCTGAAGGTTATGTATTCTGAAAAATTAATGTCTATTATTTTGTAACATCACATTTCAATTATATGTAATTAACTTGCCATAAAAACACACATTTATGTAGAAAGGATAAAACCTCTAGCCAAACACCTGGGCAACCTGCCAAAAAATGTACAGGTCAGAGGTATTCACACACAAGGATATGACATCTCAGGTTAGAAAGATACTACACAAGCAGGAGATCCCCAGCCAGTATATCACCAAGTTGATGGACTGTTTACACAGCTGTGTGTCATTACTACACTGGCTGTAGCTGCACCTCACAAATGGCCTTGTTGGACAAGAATTTACACAGCTGCCCTCATAATATTGGTCTATGCATCATACAACTAGTATTCCTCTGGTAAAGCACTGTGATGATCTGAGTATGTCTGGCACTAGGTAATGACACAATACATTGCAGTTTCAGACTACAGATATGTCAGAAAATGCCTGCTAAACAAAACAAGTACCCTGAGGAAAGTCCTGTGTACTCCTGAGAGGTATGGCTGTAGCACACAAAACCCTGGACTGGAGTACGCCTATCTCTGGAATGAAGTCCACCCTAAATATAGAAGGTTAGACTGGGCATGTTCCTACACTTAGAGAATCATAGGACATGTTAGAGAATCACAGGACATGTTAGAACCCACATCGGAATATATGACTGCATTGTGTATATATGTCCATGCATGCAGACAGCTATGTACACCTCAACTGACCCCACAACACGCGCGCACACACACACACACACACACACACACACACACACACACACACACACACACACACACACACACACACATCAGATAGGATTACTCTCAGCTAGCTGTAGGTGGCCCATATGTGATATATCTGCATCTGTTGCGTGACATACACACACACACACACATATATATATATATATATATATATATATATGGGCAACAGATAACATATGTCAAGCACGCACACACATATATGTGGGGAATTGAGAGACAGACAGTGATACAGAGAGCGACACAGGGAGAGACAGACAGAGTGAGTCACACACAAGGATACCCTGAATGGCATACACTAATGTCCTACTGTAGACAGTGGCATACCAGTTGTAAAAAGTCACATGTGCCAGCATAAAAGGTGAGCCCCATTGTGTAACAGTACTGAGGTTGAGTTTATAATATCACATCACTTGCGTGTGTGTGTGTGTGTGTGTG
Source organism: Protopterus annectens (assembly GCF_019279795.1). NCBI lineage: Eukaryota > Metazoa > Chordata > Ceratodontiformes > Protopteridae > Protopterus > Protopterus annectens. The sequence goes on from NC_056741.1 coordinate 1,845,947,228, forward strand.
TGTGTGTGTGTGTGTGTGTGTGTGTGTGTGTGTGTCCATAGGTCCAATTATTAGGAGACTCTTCCCCTCAGTACACTTCACATTGCCCTACTTCACAAACTCTGCTGCTTTCACTCACCTTAGAAGTGCCATTGGACACTGACCACCCTATAAGCTCGGTAGCACATGCGGTAACTGCATAACACTATAGTAGAAAGAGCTGGATAGGTAGTGGTTCTAATCTCAATACTGGCAACTGTGTGTGTGTGTGTGTGTGTGTGTGTGTGTGTGTGTGTGTGTGTGTGTGTGTGTGTGAGAGAGAGAGAGAGAGAGACAGTTGTGTATGTGAGGGTGTGTGTGTGTTTGTTTGTAGGTGAAACAGTTTTAGGCCTTTCCCACCAACAATACTTCCCAGTGCCCCACTTTATCAATCCTGCTGATGTCATTCCCCTTATTGAAACCTTTAGCCAGTTGTCAGCCCAGTAAGCTCTGTAGCATGTGTGATAACTGCGTAACACAATAGTACAAATCACTAGCTAGACAGGGGTTCTAATCTTAGATCTGGCAAATGAGTGTATGTTTGTAAGAAGAAGTATTTTGATAAGTCTCCCACCCACTGCCCTACTTTATCTCTCCTGCTGTCATTCCCCTTATTGGCACTTTTGCTGAGGTGTCAGCACTGCAAGTTCTGCAGCATGTGTGATAACTGTGTAACACAATAGTATAAATTGCTAGCTAGACAGGGGCTTTAATCTCAGACCTGGCAAATGAGTATGTTTGTAAGAAGAAATATTATAAGTCTCCCGCCCACTGCCCTACTTTATAAGTCCTGCTGATGTCATTCCTCTTATCAACACCTTTGACCAGTTGTCAGCCCAGTAACTCTATAGCTCATGCGATAACTGTATGATACTATAGTACAAATAACTAGATAGGCAGTGGTTCTACTTTCAGATCTGGCAAATGTGTGTGTGTGGGTGTCTTACGAGTGCATATTTGTAGGAAGAAGTATTTTGATATGTTCCTCACCCACAGGCATACTTTATCAGTCCTGCTGATTTCATTTCCACTATCAGCACCTTTGGCCAGTTGTCAGCCCAGTAATCTCTGTAGCACATACAATACCGGCATAACACTATAGTACAAATAACTAGATAGGCAGGGGTGCTACTCATGGGTGTATAAGTGTACGAAGAAGTATTTTGATACGTTACCCACCCACTAGCCTACTTTATCAGGCATGCTGATGTCACTCCCCTTATAGGTTCATAGGTGTGTAATAGGCTAATGGCCCTGGAGATGTTACAAGCCTAGCCCATAGAAGTGCCCTGCCATTGTGCCACCTGATGTTACTTCCCAGTCACCCCATCAAGTAGAGCCACTGGAGTGATCCCTGGAGTGAACTTTCTATTACCCATCCATTCATCAAGATGTTTCTGGAACAGGGTCATCTAGATGCTTTGCTTGACATGTATGGGAAGTCTATTCCAGGGCATATGCAGTTTCTGGGTGAGGAACCTGTTCCTCCAGCATGTTGTGTTGATTGTGGTAATGAGGTTGAGGTCCCTGCAGTGTGTGGTGCAGACAGATTGGAATGGCTTTAGATGTAGCATTTGTAAAAGAGCTGGGTCAGACACGGCTTTGCAAGTCAAGCAGAAATCATCTCTAAGTAGGTGATATGAGACAGAGAATAGCTGGAGTCTTTTGAGTTTGTATGTGTAGGATATGTGTTTAATGCCTAAGATCCTCATTGTGAGGTATGTCTGTGGCCTCTCCAGTTGTTGCAGGTTTCTAGTGAGGTATATGCCAAATGGGCTGTTATACTTGATGATTGGTCTAGTAAGGGAACAGTACACAGAGATGATGACCTCCTTCTTCCTGAATGCAAAACCCTTGGTAATGAGATGTGCCACATAGAAAGATTTCCTGACCATAGTGGGTTTGTAGTGGTTAAAGGAGAGGTTGCTGTCAACCTGTGTCCCCAGATCTCACAGAACGCCTACAATGTTCTGTGGGATCCCATCGATGTGGTACTTAATGGGAACTGAGATTTTGCCAAAGGGGCTGATAATGCATTTTGTGGTGTTAAGCTTCAGGCCATGGTTTTCACACCAGTCAGTGGTCTCAGTGAGGCCTTTCTGTAGGATGCCTGCATCACTTGTGGAGTTAATGATGGCTCCCAGCTTGCAGTTGTCTGTGAACTTGGTCACCCAGAGTTCCTTTGTGTTGGCCTGGATTCCTGTGAAGTAGATGCTGAACAGGAGAATACCCAGGACTGATCCCTGTGGGACTCCACTCATGACTGGCTGGCAGTCTGACTTTGAGCTAACTACTTTTACACTGCGTGTTCTATCTGTGAGCCAATTTGCACCCCCCAGTGATATAGGGGTTGATGCCTTGTTTGGTGGGTTCATCCATAATTCCTGACTGAGGAATTATATCAAGAACTTTGACCAGTCTGATGTAGACTGTATGCAGTGCCTTACTGTCATACTCAGCCATGCTGACTGATTCAAAGAAGTCAATCAGGTTGAGCAGGCATGATTTCCCTTTCACAAAGCCAAACTGTGTGGTGTCCAGAGTTAGGAAATTACCTATATGTTTGTCGATCAGATCCCTGATGATGTGCTCCATAGCTGTACATATCAGACTCATCAGGCTACTGGACTGATAATTCCCAGGGTCTGTAGTTGCCACACCTTTATGGAGAGGGATGACTGTAGCAGTGCACCATTTGGGAGGGGAAAAAGCCTGAGGTGAGGCTGTAACTGAACAGGGCACACGGATGTGGTGCCAGATATCTTTGTAGTTCATGTAGAACACAGCCAGGGATAATGTGGGGTCGATGAAAGCTGTATTCTTGCCCATGGACAATGCAGGTGTAACCTGGGTGGCAGTAATCCTGGGTGCCTGGCATTCTTCTAGCATTCTAATTGTTCTCCAGGGGGAGAGAGGGGTAAAGCTGGCACTGAATGGGTTGGCAAGAATGTTGGCAATATCTGTTGGTTCAGTATAGGAGGTAGCATTGTAGAATAACTCAGAGCACTTCTGGGTACTGGCGTGGAGGTTCTTGATATAACTATCAAAGGATTTGCTGTTAGTGTCTGCTTCAATTCTGCAGTCATAAGTGGCTTTAGATGATTTCATGAGGAATCTGAAGTTATTATTTAGTCTAATAAGGGAGTTTTACCACTCTTGGAACTCCATTTTATTCTGCAACAGTTTTTTTCCTTCTGTTGCACAGGTTATTAATGGCAGGGGACCACCAGATTGGCCTCCAGTGTTTGGAGGAGAGTGTCATGGTTCTGTTGGGTATGTCTATTTCCATGCATTGATGTAGATGCTTGTACAGTGCATTTGTGTATGATTCGGCAGTCATGCAGGTATTCTCCATTGGCATGGGTGCTGTGAAGTTAGCCATCTCTGTTTTTATGAGTCCAACGTCAGCTTTGGAGAAGTTTTTCAAGGTAGTTACCTTTGCGGGAGGTGTGGGTGAGATGTGGATTTCCATGGTGATTACTCTATGTTGGGTCTGACTAGGTAGCAATTGACTACTGTTGTCAAGCAATGGTTCCATATGTTAGTAATCAATACAGGTCAAGGATGTTGCTTCCTCTACTGGGTGTCAGAATGAGCTGGTCCAGGGAATTGGAACTGATGAATTCCAGGAAGAGTTGGGCCAGTGTATTGGTGCTTGAGTATCTTACCCAGTTGATGGAGGGGTAGTTGAACTCTCCTAGTATGAGAGTGTTGGATTGGACCTTGATAGATTCCAGGGTGTTGAGGAACATGGATTGAGAGTCTAGGAACATGGATGTGGACCTATAGCAGGCTATGACTTGGATTGCAGTATTACCCAATGTCAGTTGTACCTGAAGTATCTCAGATGCATTATGCTGGGATACTACTCTGGATGTGTGCTTATCCATTATTAATATGGAGACACCACCACCTTTGTAGCTGTGGTCCATGTTTTGGGGCTGACAGGTGTGGAATGAGTTATAGGCTGGTAGTGCAGGGGTGCTGTATGCTGCTGTAAACCCTGTCTCCATTATAGGACAAATATCAATGTTCTCAATTTTGAGGAGTGCTTAGTGGCTGCATCTCAAGATGTAGCTGTCTAGTGTTGAGCAGCATGACCCTCAGACTGCATATATGTATAGCTGTTACGATAGTAATTTGATTTGGAACACCATCTAAAAAGCCACTATTGGGGTGGCAGGACACTTAGCCAGTACCTGGAAACCCAGGGGTGATAGATGCAGGTCATCTCTGGCAAGCCATCGCAGTCTTTGAGTCATGTCATCCCAAGCAGACAGATACTGGATCACATAAAAGTGACACCAGACACTTAAGCCAATTGTTGAAGTCAATCATTTGTTGTTTGCACTGCGGTATCATTCTGGGTGACAGTAGTATACTGCTCAGGGCTATTGTCATACCTACTCTAAAAAGGAAGTCAAAGTGCTGAGAGTGAGTTTTATACTTTAATATTCCACAAATAATAAGATAGTAATGATAAGTTAGTGCTTTTGCAGATACCTGCTTCTTCAGACCTTAGTACAAAATAACACTTCATAAAAACATTTAAATACTCTAAACAACCAATAAAAAGCAGCATAGTTAATGAGGCAAACTTCTCTTTTTAAGAACAGGTTTTAAAAACAGCACTATTAAGACCAGGAGGGGCATATGCTTTAAAATCAATGATCCATCTTAATTCCATATGTTTTGTTTCATTAGACAGATCACCTTCTCTTAAACTGTCATGCATCTTTTGTAGAACTAAAAACTTAAAACCATGGTTGCAACCTGCCTCTATTACATGTTTGGCTAATGCATTAGTGCATTTCTTGTTATGTATGTCATTAAGATGTTCTAAAACCCTTTCCTTCAACATACAATTTGTTTTACCAATATAGAAACGTTCACATACTAGGCATCTAGCCATATACACTATATTTCTTGTGCAGCAATCTGCATAGAATAAAAGATGTATAAATTTCTTAGTCACTGGATGTGTAACTGTATGTGCTGTCCAAATGTTTGGGCAAGCTTTACATGTCCTGCAACAATATGTACCAATACGTTGTGACACAATGTGTTCACAATGCCTATCATGCTTATAAGAGAGTCGTTGTTTCCAAGGGAGCCCGCAGGATTTTTTGCAGGGGGGTGCAAGCCCGGAGCACCACCCCCAACCCCACCCCCTTCAAAGCACCGCCCCCAACCCCACCCCTTTCAACCCCCCCCCCCCAACACACACACACACGCAGCCATTCCAGTATCCCATTACTTGGCTATTTCTCCCCAGTTGCCATAAACACTGTTCAAAACTTTCTGTGTGCATACTGTTTTATGCATTACTTCTACAATGACTACAGATACTTGGTTTTAATGTTCAACTTTTATTTCAAATTTTAGTGCCTCAGGGCCAATAGCTTAGTAACCTCCTATTTTATAGCACAAACACTGATAGACATTTGCTAAACTTAAACAAAGCAATATTCTTACAATGAAAACAGACTTAGCATTAAAACTTCTCTACCTTTGAAACTCGCATGCACTGAAACAGCATTTAAACCCACATTCAAAGAAAATGCATCTGGCCATTGGCAGGTTAAGTTTACATTTGGACTGTTTTCAAATCATAGGCCCCTTGCACACATTTCAGAACCATGCATAACTGCTTTGATTCACCTTCCTGATTGTATTAATTATAATATATAATAAGTGAATTATATCCCTTGTTAATACAGCACCACTTAGAGTGTGTTTTATAGTTACAAACATTTTTTTCCATTAAGCAATGAAACAAAACATACGAACCAATAATGACAAATTGCCCAATTCAGAACATTTCAACCATAAAAGGCCATAGCGTCTATCATTACAATCTACCAATATCAGTCAATATGCACAATCTCTGTAGAAGTAAAAGTCATCTGAATAATTTCACATTAAAGAGATCTGAAACTAATGGAGAGGTTGTTGCTAGAAAACAGCTTTATATTTCAGTGTTTCATCTACAAATTCAGTGCCTACTGCCCTTAAACAATAAATTGCCTATGTTACATTTAAAAAAAATGCTAAGCTTGTATATTGCAATAGAAATAAGTGGCAAGCGGAAACACAGATTCATAGTTACTAGGCATCTCATCCAATGGAAGACATACTCAGGACTGCAGCACTCCACCCCCTTAAAATACAAATCTACATGTGGTAGGAGTAAAACCTACAGCCCTCTACATCAAGATGCAAGTATGCTACCTGCCATGCTACCAAGACTGTTTTGAAATTCTACACCACAACAGTGATACCATTTGCTAAACAAAACAGTTGCACATTTTAAGCAGACTTAGCATGAACAACAGTAAACATCTCTTCCCTTGAAGCTCACAATTTCTTGAAAATGTATGTGAAAATAAATTCCACCTGCTAACTCTAAATAGGGCATTTCACTCTCACACACGCATACCTCAACCTCTTAGTGCAAGAAATCTGGACAAAGCCTAAAATAAATAGGGACGGATTATAAATATTGCTCTCATGAAAACCTAGTGTTTCTATGTTACCCAAACATTCTACTTATGCTATGATTGTGATGTTATAAGGCTGAAACATTCATGCCCACAGCTATTGGGGTTTGGCTTGATTGGCTTGAATTGGTCTACAAAAGGAAAAAAGCCATGGGCATTCAGAATTGCCATATAGATGAAACATGTGCATATATCCCATGTTGCCTCTAATATAAGAGGATTTAAAGAATCACACAGGAGACAGTCTAGCCTTGCAGGATTTTCTTTTGGTTTTTACTAACTGTTTTGTGTGTGTGACCTTTTTACTCACTAGTTTACTAATGTAAAACAACAACGTCTCATCATTGCAAACAGGATAGCACATAGTAGCATAAAACAGAATGCGGAAATAATAAAGAAAGAAAAACTAAACCCCCAAGGTTTAAAAGACAAAATATGCCTGGAAATACTATACACATAGAGGTAAATGCATTATGCTTACATGTAAATTACATTGAAATTAAAAAAAACTATTTTTTTTTTACATTTTGGACTGCACCCCCAAACACATGCCAACACACAGAAAGAGGAAAATCACATTTAAAAAAATCACTTCTTTGACTTTAAAGAAATGAGGTGACCCACCCTTGCTGAGAACAGCCTTCACAGTATCCAGCCTCCCTCTCTTATTGCCACATGGTTTGCATGAACTTCCTTGAGTTCATTTGAAAGTCATTCTTTATGACCTCATCAAATTCTTCCCAGTTATGGGTCCTTAATTTGGTGAACGCTGCAGCGGTTACTTTCATGGCCTGCTATCACCTAGTAATAAAATCCAGAACCCATAACATTATAACTAAATAGAAGGCCACTTTCTTTAACTTTAATGCCTTCTCCCACCGCTGGTGCCTACCTGCAGGTTCTACAGTCAGCAGCACCATGACATACATCGAGCACCTTTTAACCATAGCGCCCACTACCTCAACTAACAAGGCCTTGAACAAGGCGCCCCCAGACTTAATGTCCATAACTTCCTCAAGTACATGAAGAAGCTCTTCTGGAGGTAGAAGCACCCTTTGCAAATGTCTAGTCCACCTTAACCCATCCCTCTACTGCCTGCCACTCCATTGTCATCATATTCAATCCCACCTTTAGTAAGGGTAGTGAGCTCACATACAGTTCTTCCAGGCTGACCATGTCTTGACTACATGGTAAACCTGGCTAGAAGGCACTTACCAGTGACCACCATTCCTCAGTCCTGGCTACAGAGGTGGGACACTGGATTCATGAACATGGTAGGTTCTTAGATTATTTAAATGATCAGATGTTGTTAAGTGCAGTGAGTTACCAAACTGAGATGACAATCATGAAAATGATCACATCATTATGGTTATGTTGTTTCCAGAAGTGACACACACATGTGCAGTACTGGCAAAACGCTAGTGTGTCTTTATCTGTAAACATGGCTCAATAAAGGAGTTCTAGAGCAAGTAACTTATGGCACTATACTGCAATCAAATTCTTTTGACTGCCCTTATGTTCTAAATTCTGATTTAAAACTGATTAAAGGGTACCATGTATCAAGCACAGTTACATTCCTAAGACATATTCCTTTTATACAACAGCAAATGCTGAGCTACTGGTGTAAAACTAGGAAGCAGATCAGCCCGAATTATTTCAAAGTGATTACAGTCCAAGTTTTAGCACATGTTAGAATTAGTCCATACAAGATATATTCTGCATATTTCTATGCATCAAGCTTGCACAGAATATGAGCAGGCAGAAATATTCAAGAGTTCAGAGCAAGTGGGCAGAAGACAGGGTACCCTAGCTGCATTCAGGTAGGAGGGCATGATGTTTGATTAGGGCAGTTTGTGAATGGGGAGGAGTTTAATCTGTATTGATGTCTACCTGTGGAACCACTGTTCTGACATGCTACTATCTTATCAGCATAGTATAATCTCAGAAGGCAGGATCCCATATCAGTCCTCACAACTAGACTCTTCATATTAGAACTTCCTGGGTTACATTCCTAGTAAATGACACTTTAATTATGTACATTTAAAGCACATATACTCAAGGCCTTTACTTTGTGAGGAAAATATGCACAAAATCGTTTCTTTGCAGGAGGCAAGTCCTCACACCCCAATTTAGGGACCTCCTTACTTTATTATTCACAGTTTGAGGTCACTGCACCTCAGATAAATAGTAATAATTTAAAACATAAAGGTGCTGTCATCTAGGACAAGTAAAACTGTACTACAGTCTAAGGAAATACATACTGCTCCTATACAGAGTAAGTAAGCAAGCAAGCATAGATGAGCGATAACTATCTTGAGCAATGAAGCTCAATCATTTGGAACTCAGTCATAAACAATTGCACAAATAATGGAAACCCACACAAACATACAGACACATTCACATAAAGTCTTATAGGTTCATAGGTTCATAGGTTAGTACTAAGCTAACTGCCCTTGCGAGCCATTTTAAGCTTAGCCAATTATCCCTTGTGAGACTCAAACCCTGCACCTTGTGTTTGTAAGGCAAACACCTTAACCATTAGGTAAAACTACAAGACAATGGAACCCAAGGAGGCAGAAATTAAAAGTACACGTAGCTATGATAAAAATACACCAATGTAGAAGTGTGTAAATGAGGCACAGAACCTGCAGTATATCACAATCCTCCAACTATTGCATACTCAAATACAAGACTATGGCACCAGACCAAGTAGAAAATTACAAGTAACTTTTTAGGTTAAAAAAAAAAAACAATTATTAAGTCACAGGCAATTTGAAGTGCAATTGAAATCTAACAGTTTAAGACTTTCCATGCTTCTCAGAGATATGATTTGAATACTTGTGGAGCATTCATTCAAAATGCATAAAGGTGAGACTGACTATCCAAAAGATATTTTTCTAGCAAATAGTATTGTTTTGGAAACTGTATAATTTAATGAGTTCCCTTGAATAGATCTCACAGACAGGTTGCCAGATGGCTACAATCAAGCCTTGTTACACTGAGTAACATGAGAAGTGAGATGGTTGGATGACTTTGTGAAAACTATAACAAGGGGAAGAAACCAAAGCTGGGGAAACATTCAGATGGTAGTCACATATGAGGAAGGCAAATAGAAAGAAATAACTTCACAGGGCAAGCAGGGTGCCTCTTGTAAGGATATTTATGAAGGGAGATGGTATGGAATTAATGGGAAATTGAAAATGTATTAAGAATAGACCCAGGAGTTAGGGACTTGGGAACATATGCAGGCGATGACTTGACATTTCGCCATCATGTGTCTGCAACAGTTAGGAAATCGGTCTATGTTGCACAACTTATAAGCAAGGGTATGGCATCAAGGTCCAAAGATTTCATCATTCCATTGAACTCGGCTCTCATAAGATCATTTAATGAATACAATGCCCCCTTTGGCATATAACTGAAGCATCTACAGAGGTTCCTCACAGAAAGAACAAGTCTTATGGAGACAGCCTCAAAGCCTTGTTCTTGTACTCAGTCTCTTAAAGGCTGCTGAGAGGTGACTTATACCTGGCCTGCAAAGCATTCACTTACTCAACCTTAAATGGACGTGGTGCACATCCACAAAACAAACAACATTAGAAATACCCAATCCAAGGACCTAAACCTCACCTGCAACATAAATAGGACATGCTGGAGGGTCAGGTATGTGCGTCTTAGAGGCTACACCTTCTCGGCAATAGGCTTCCCATCCATGTAAAGCAAAGTTCTTTACTACACTTACTCGAGCAAAACTTGGATCACTGGAAAAGGAATCAGATTTATCCCTGGACTGGTACGTGTGTCTCAGTTACAAAGAGGAAGCTTGTAAATGCTCACCACAAAACTGAAGGGACAAATACCATTCTAATATTTCTAGGACACACGCTAGGCTTAAAAGGCCCTTTTAGAGTCATTAGTGTAGTAATTCTCCTATTATCCTGTGAACAGTGTATGACATGATGAAGTGGACAAAATGCATTTCATTGTGTGAATGCAGTATGAACATTCTAGATAGAAGAGGTTAAAAACTGGCTCAATAAGCAAACTGTGGCAGAACAAGTGTGATGAAAGGGGAATAATGGTCAGATGTTGAGTCCAAATTACCAAGAAGAGTGGACTATGGCCATGGGAAGTAACAAAGTCCATGGTAGACAAAAATGCGTTATGGATCACGTGTTTAACATATTTGTCCACTACTGGTGCCGCACCACAATGCTAGGTTTCTCCTCATGGTGAAACAGCAGCACTGTGAAGGTATGATGGAAACGGTTCTAATCCTTGGGGGGGGGGGGGTGCTGGCATTATGCTGTACATGTGGGATATCAAGGCTTAATGGAAGGAGTCCAAATGAAAGCCATTGCTTGCTTTTTCCCCTCTAGGGGAATTTTGTATCAATAGATATCTTGACATGTTAACCTTACTCTGTGCTGGCAACATGGTTTTCAACAAAAGAATGTAATTAGTCAGAAAGCTTTGAATGTTTGACTTTCAAGCAGCGATTTTGTTTTAAATAGTATAACTTTCACTAGCATGAACAGATAACAAAACCATACAATTGTATCAGAAGCCAGGTAAATCAACACCAGATTATAAAACATCAGCACAAGATAAAGATACCAGGAATACTGCAGGACTCTAACAAAACACACACACACACACACACACACACACACACACACGCACGCGACACACACACACACACACACACACACACACACACACACACACACACACACACACACACACACACACACACACACACACACAGCTTACTCACTCTGACAAGCGTCCCGTCTGTTAAGTCGAGTCGCAGGTAAAGTAAACCCATTTTAAAACCTGAAACCATCTGTTTCAGTTCCCGCTCGCAAACTGTGCTGATGATGACATCGCGATGATGTCAGCATCTGCGCCTGGACTTGAAGGGCGTTCTTAAAGAAGAACGCCCAAAAAACTTTTTTGTAATTTTAAATGAAAAGATTCACTAGCCAGCAGATTCCAGGGGGGTGCAAGTGCACCCCCTTGCACCTGCCTGCGGGCGCCCTTGGTTGTTTCAAATGTTTACAATTTTTAAAACAAAATCTAGGTTCTAATTCTATCACCTTACAATGTTTTTCATCTGTTAACAGAATAGGCTAATTATGCTTAATAATATCACAAACTTTATTCACTCCTCCAGAATATGTCAGATATATCTTATTGCCTGGCATAACCTCCTTAACTAAGGATCCTTCATCAGTTATTGGAGTGGATTCCGAGAAGTATGGTCTCACTTTTTTAATATCCATTGTGTCCATCTTTTCTATGGCACTATCTATCTCCTTTCCTTTATAACCTCTGTCCATAAGATCAATCTTAAGTGTGTTAAAGGCATTTTGTAGTGAGTCTGTATCTGTATTCAATCTCTTGCATCTAAGCACTTGATTAAAGACTACATTCCTAGTGGTGTGTCTTGGATGCATACTAGAATTGTGCAAAATGTTGTTCCTTCTACATTTCTTCCTATGCTGTTTACTGGAGAGATTCCCTAGCATGCTTTTGTTTATCACAGAGTCAAGAAAGCTAATACTTTCCATAGAATATTGCATGCTAAATGACAGATAAGTGGTGCTGTTTTCTAAATAAGATACAAACTCTTCAAGACTTTCCATATTATCATGCCAAATAATAAAGATGTCATCCACAAAACATTTCTAGAAAGTCATTTTCTGCTTAAATACATCTTTACTAAAAAGAAGCTCTCTCTCCCAATATGCAAGTACTAAATTAGCATACGAGTTTGGACATGCTGTGCCCATAGCTACTCCTACTATCTGAAGAAAATAATCAGATAAAAATAGGAATACATTGGTTTCTAGAATTAGTTCCAGTAGGACACAGATCAAATTGATTTCCATATTGCCATATGTACTTTCTTTAATCAAAAACTGTCTTATACTCTCTATTCCATCTCATTTGGGATAACTGTAAACAAAGAATTTACATCTAAAGTAACAAACAGTGCTTCTTTAATAATTATCTTGTCTCGCTCTTTAGCCCAGACATAAAGTTGTTCTAGAAATTGCTTACTGTCCCTCAATACAGTTCCTACTGTATCAAAAATACACCTAAGTTGTTTCTCAACGTATATGGACAGAGGTTCAGTGAGCCAGCCTCTCCATGATACTATCAGTCTAAATGGAGGATTCAAAGGATCTTTGTGTACCTTAGGTAACCCATAGACAACTGGTATAGTAGGATGTTCCACGGAAGAGTATGAATAAAGTGAATTATCTATTTGATCTGTCATTAACAAATCATATATAAAAAATTTTATCTATTTATAATACCATTAATCTGATATTTCTGTAGAACTACATAGACCATATCAACATATAACATATCACGCATTTTATTAAGATAGTCCAGTCTATCAAAAACAACAATGCCCCCTCCTTTATCTGCCAGTCTTATTATCCAATGGTCAGCTCTCATTAACAAATTCAAAGCCTCATGTTCTTTAAAAGACAAATTAAAATAACCAAGTTGGCTATTCTCATAAAAACTTTTCCTTATATCATCTTCACAGATTTGAACGAAAGCTTCAATAGCCAGAGAATTATCAGATATAAACGTACTGGGTTTTTTAAAAACACAAAAATCATTAACAGTAGTCTTATCATCTGAATAAATACTTTTAAGCATACTGTTCCTAGCAAACACTTTCAATTCTATTATTGTTTCTATTAAATCCAATTTTGTTGCAGGTATAAAAGACAGTCCTTTATTCTGTACTGACATTTGCTCTTCACTAAGTTCAATTGATGATAGATTAAAAACTAAATTATTTATCTGCGATTCCTTTTTAGAGGGCCTGTTACAGTCTGACCTTTCAGTTGGACTGGAGGGTCTGCTTTCAGTCTCATCCCTCTTTTGTGACTGCGTGATCTCTCTGCATGTTTTTCCTGTCTTATAGGTAGTGCTTTCTATAAAAAAGCTGAAGACAGACTATTATTTAAATTATTCCTATCAGGTACTGTCTCTGCCCCCAGTTTACTCAAAACCTTTGGTCGCACCACAGGTTCTACTGGTGCACCCGAAACTAGGTCAGTTGTTATAACATTGCCACAAATGTCAGTACCTTCTACTATATTATTTTCAGATGATATATCGTTTTCAGAATGTAATGGTTTATTCATGTTATCACACACAGAGCTAAGATTATCATTCATAAGCATTTCAGTAATAGACGCTTCTTTATTAGCACTCACAAAATTTACAGTACTTACTTCTCCTACGACATTCATTTCAGAGGCTGAAGCCAGAAAATCACCTAGCCCATCTGTGTATTGCTTATTCCAATCACTACCTAGCAGAATCTGTTCTTGAACATTTGAGGTGTTATTTTGTTCTCCCTGTTCGGTAAGCCTATCCTGTGAGAGTAACACATCTACTGCTGTTTGTGCATGAGCCAGAGTTGTAGACCCTGTGCGCTTATCTTTCATAACAGCTGGAGTTGTTTATGGAGTGTTATTTTGTATTAAGGTATGAAGAAGCAGGTAACTGCCAAAGTGCTAACCTATCATTGCTATCTTATTATTTATGGAATATTAAAGTATAAAACTCACTCTCAGCACTTTGACTTCCTTTTTTGAGTATTTATGGACTTTTGGGTTTGTTTGGCACTAGAGCAATCGTTTTGATTCATATTGCTATTTTTGTTTGTCTACTGGCACCATGGCTGAGAGTTTGAGTCAAAGGAAGGAAAGTTTGAATGAACAAATGCAGAATGTTATGAAACCATCAAGAAGGACTTATACTAAATCGAGATCTAGTACTACTATGTCTGCTAATCCACTCATGTGTGTTAGCTTCAATGATGAAGACATAGCAGATGTGAGTATAGACTACAATGAAATGGCTATGTTTAAAAAAGCTCTGAAAGAGCTAGAAGACAAGTTGTATAAATATAAATGTTTATTATGGCAGTGATATCATTTTGAAGCTGCCATACATTACAAAATAATTCCAAGAGGGCTTTGTGTGCTCAAGATACCCTCGTATGTGATAGCTTACCTGAGCTTCTTAAGAAATGGCAAGTTCTGAACCTACAATTGAGTTTGGACTATATGATACTTTTGAATGATTATTTTTTTTCCGAAGACGTTACCCTGGCGAAAGATATTGATGTTTTGACTTTATATTTGTCTAACTCCTTCAAGGGGGAAACATATGGGCAACTGATTGATGAACTGCTACTCAACATTTCCTTTTATGAAAGGAAATTAGAAAAAGAGAAAATTAAGAAACTATGGAGAGATTACGTTGATTTCCGAAACTGCAACATATTCTCTTGGCTGAGGAGCAGTGCACCAATAGAAGAAGCAGAAGAAGGCTTAGCATCATCGGAACCACGTTTGCTAACAAGAGCCAGGTCTAACACTGAGGGAGTACAAACCAGTACATTGCAAGCATTTAAGCAATCAGCTGTTATGAAAGATAAGCGCACAGGGTCTACAACTCTGGCTAATGCGCAAACTACAGTAGATGCGTTACTCTCACAGGATACGCTTACCGAACAGGGAGTACAAAATAACACCTCAAATGTTCAAGAACAGATTCTGCTAGGTAGTGATTGCAATAAGCAATACACAGATGGGCTAGGTGATTTTTTGGCTTCAGCCTCTGAAACGAACATTGTAGGAGAAGTAAGAACTGTAAATTTTGTGAGTGCTAATAAAGAAGCATCTATTACTGAAATGTTTATGAATGATAATCTTAGCTCTGTGTGTGATAACATGAATAAACCATTAAATTCTGAAAACTATATATTATCTGAAAATAATATAGTAGAAGGTACTGACATTTATGCAGTGTTATAACAACTGACCTAGTTTTGGGTGCACCAGTAGAACCTGTGGTGCGACTGAAGGTTTTGAGTAAACTGGGGGCAGAGACAGTACTGGATACAAATAATTTAAATAATAGACTGTCTTCAGCTTTTTTAGAGAAAGCATTACCTATAAGACAGGAAAAATGCGTAAGGAGATCGTGCAAACACAAAAGAGGGATGAGACTGAAATCAGACCCTCCAGTCCAACTGAAAGGTCAGACTGTAACAGGCCCTCTAACAAGGAATCGCAGATAAATAATTTAGTTTTTAATCTATCTTCAACTGAACTTAGTGAAGAGAAAATGTTAGTACTAAATAAAGGACTGTCTTTTATACCTGCAACCAAATTGGATTTAATAGAAACAATAATAGAATTGAAAGTGTTTGCTAGGAACATTATGCTTAAAAGTATTTATTCAGATGATGAGACCACTGTTAATGATTTTTGTGTTTTTAAAAATCCCAGTACGTTTATACCTGATAATTATCCAGCTATGGAAGCTTTCGTTAAAATCTGTGAAGATGATATAAGGAAAAGTTTTTATAAGAATAGCAAACTTGGTTATTTTAATTTGTCTTTTAAAGAACATGAGGCTTTGAATTGTTTAATGAAAGCTGACCATTTCATAATAAGACCAGCAGATAAAGGAGGGGGCATTGTTGTTTTTGATAGACTGGACTATCTTAATAAAATGCGTGATATGTTATATGTTGATACTGTCTATGTAGTTCTGCAGAAATATCAGATTAATGGTATTATAAATAGATTAAATTTTTTTGTATATGATTTGTTAATGACAGATCAAATAGATTATTGACTTTATTCATACTTTTCTGTGGAACATCCTACTATACCAGTTGTCTATGGGTTAACTAAGGTACATAAAGATCCTCTGAATCCTCCATTTAGAACAATAGTATCGGAGAGAGGCTGGCTCACTGAACCTCTGTCCATATACGTTGAGAAACAACTTAGGTGTGTTTTAGATATAGTAGGAACTATATTGAGAGACAGTAAGCAATTTCTAGAACAACTTTATGGCTGGGCTAAAGAGCAAGATGAGATAACTATTAAAGAAGCACTATTTGTTAAGTTAGATGTAAATTCTTTGTTTACAGTTATCCCTAATGAAGAAGGAATAGAGAATATAAGACAGTTTTTGATTAAAGAAAGTACATATGGCAATATGAAGATGAATTTGATCTGTGCCCTACTGGAATTAATTCTAGAAACCAATGTATTCCTATTTGAATATGATTATTTTCTTCAGATAGTAGGAGTAGCTATGGGCACAGCATGTGCAAACTCGTATGCTAATTTAGTACTTGCATATTGGGAGAGAGATTGTTTTAGTAAAGATGTATTTAAGCAGAACGTGACTTTCTATAAACATTTTGTGGACGACATCTTTTTTATTTGGCATGGTAATATGGAAAGTCTTGAAGAGTTTGTATCTTATTTAGAAAACAGCACCACTTATCTGTCATTTAGCATGCAATATTCTATGGAAAGTATTAGCGTTCTTGACACTCTGATAAACAAAAGCATGCTAGGGAATCTCTCCACTAAACAGCATAGGAAGAAATGTAGAAGAAACAACATTTTGCACAAATCTGGTATGCATCCAAGACACACCACTAGGAATGTAGTCTTTAATCAAGTACTTAGATGCAAGAGATTGCTTACAGATACAGTCTCACTACAAGAAGCCTTTAACACACTTAAGATTGATCTTATGGACAGAGGTTATAAAGGAAAGGAGATAGATAGTGCCATAGAAAAGATGGATACAATGGATAGTAACAAAGTGAGACCATACTTCTCGGAATCCACTCTGATAACTGATGAAGGATCCTTAGTTAAGGAGGTTAGGCCAGGCAATAGGATATGTCTGACTTATTCTGGTGGGGTGAATAAAGTTTGTGATATTATTAAGCATAATTGGCCTATTCTGTTGACAGATTAAAATATTTGTAAGGTGATAGAATTGGTACCTAGTTTCTGTTTTAAAAATTGTAAAAATTTGAAACAACGACTCTCTTATAAGCATGATAGGCATTGTGAACACATTGTGTCACAACGTATTGGTACATATTGTTGCAGGACATGTAAAGCTTGCCCAAACATTTGGACAGCCCATACTGTTACACATCCAGTGACTAAGAAATGTATAGATCTTTTATTCTATGCAGATTGCTGCACAAGAAATATAGTGTATATGGCTAGATGCCTAGTATGTGAATGTTTCTATACTGGTAAAACAAATTGTATTTTGAAGGAAAGGGTTTTAGAACATCTTAATGACATACATAACAAGAAATGTATTAATGCTCTAGCCAAAGATTTAATAGGGGCAGGTTGCAACCATGGTTTTAAGTTTTTAGTTCTACAAAAGATGCATGACAGTTTAAGAGAAGGTGATCTGTCTAATGAAACAAAATGTATGGAATTAAGATGGATCATTGATTTTAAAGCATATGCCCCTCCTGGTCTTAATAGTGCTGTGTCTTTAAAACCTGCTCTTAAGAAGAGAAGTTTGCCTCATTTACTATGCTGCTTTTTATTGGTTGTTTAGAGTATTTAAATGTTTTTATGGAGTGTTACTTTGTATTAAGGTCTGAAGAAAAAGGTAACTGCGGAAGCGCTAACCTTTCATTACTATCTTATTATTTGTGGAATATTAAAGTATAATACTCACTTTCAGCACATTGACTTCCTTTTTTGAGTATTCATGGACTTTTGGGTTTGTCTGGTACCAGAGCAATAATTTTGATTCCTATTGTCATACCTGCCTGGCCCACATAATCTCAGAGCTCCACCATGTCTCGTTTCATAAAATCCATTTAGATGCATCTCAGGTCATTCAGAGACACAAGGACAATGACAGAGTGATACTTGTAGTTGTTGTGGAGTGACCTGATTAGTTGTGTTATGTGTTGGATTCTGGCACCTGATAGACAGCTGATTGTTACCTCCTCCATGTTCAACCTAGTGAGTGGGACAGCTGTGTGCATCACTATTGAGTCACCTATGATTACTGTATCAGGCAAGGTGGTTAGCCTTTGGTGCTTAGGTTGAGAGGCTGTGTAGGTGAGATATTTGTCCTGTGGTTTGTGCTGTGTTGTGGTGGTCAAGTGGGTGTCTGTCTTGGTGGTCTCTGCTGTTTGGGTAAATGTCTATTGAGTGCCTCTATGAAGGCGGGTGTGTGGTTATTGTTTGTATGTCAGAGCTTTGATAGTGGGTGTTCTGGAGGGGTATGTGTTCCATGTGGTATGTTGCAGGTGTTGACCCTTCTCCTCTTGACCAGCTAGTCCAGTCTTCACTGGAGTGTGCATATCTTCCAATTCAGTGATATAGTGGTATCTCTCAAAAGTCTAAGTGTTGGGAGTTTAGAGGAGACAGTTGTCTGTGTATATGAGGCAGTTGCAACAGTGCCTCAGAATGCCCAAGTGCACCAGTTTAATGGGCAAAAGCACAGAGAACTGCACTTTAATCATGCCAGGAGGGATGGTCATAACTACTAAGTATTGGAGCTAATTCCATGAGGAATGACTACTGCTGATGGCTTTCAGGTGTGCTAGAATAATTGATAAAAAAACCTGTTGAAGTGCAAAGCTATTAGGCTATCTGACTTGCAGGAGAGAAAGAACTAGCAAGATCTAACAGAAAAACTGAAGGCAGACTTTCTGACACCTATAACAGTTTACCTCAGCTGTGCAGTTATCAGCACCTTTGGCCAATTGTCAACCTAGTAAGCTCTGTAGTGCATGCAATAATTGCACAACACTATAGTAGAAATATATAGATAGGCAGGATTTCTAATCTCAATACTGGCAAGTGTGTGTTTGTGTGTATGTGTGGGAATCATATAGTGTGTGTGCTATACCATTTTGAGTTGTGTACCACCCTGTAAATTTCCCATCACCCTACTTTACTAGGCTGCTGATGTTGTTCACCTTAAAAGTACTTTGGGACTAGGTGAAATCATGTAAGCTCTGTCTGATAACTGCGTAACATTATAGTAGAAATAGCTGGATAGGTAGGGGTTCTAATCTCACTACTGGCAAGTGTTTGTGTGAGAATCATATACTGTGTGGGTTATACCATTTTGAGTTGTGTACCACCCTGTAAACTTCCCATCAACCACTTTATTAGGCCTGCTGATGTCATTTACCTTAGACGTACCTTGGGAATAGGTGAAATCATACAAGCTCCTTGGCGCACCTGATAAGTGTATAACACTATAGTACAAATAACTAGATAGGTAGGGGTTCTAGTCTCACTACTGGCAACTGTTTGTGTATGTGTGTGTGTGTGTGTGTGTGTGTGTGTGTGTGTGTGTGTGTGTGTGTGTGTGTGTGTTTGAGTGAGAATCAAGTACTGTGTGGGTTATACCATTTTGAGTTGTGTACCACCCTGTAAACTTCCCATCACCCTACTTTACTAGGCCTGCTGATGTCATTCACCTTAGAAGTATCTTGGGAGTAGATGAAATTATGTAAGCACAATGGCACATCTGATAACTGCATAACACTGTAGTAGAAATAACTAAATAGGTAGGAGTTCTAATCTCACTACTGGTAACTGTTTGTGTGTGTGTGTGTGTGTGTGTGTGTGTTTGTGTGAGAATCAAATACTCTGTGGGTTATACCATTTTGAATTGTGTACCACCCTGTAAACTTACCATCACCCTTCCTTACTAGGCCTGCTGATAACATTCACCTTAGAAGTACCTTGGGAAGAGATGAAAGCATGTAAGCTCCATGGCATGTCTGATAACTGTGTAACACCATGGTAGAAATAACTAGATAGGTAGGGGTTCTAATCTCAATACTGGAAAGTTTGTGTGTCTGTCTTTTGGTGAAGATCATATTCTGTTTGGCTGATACCATTTTGATTTGTGTACGATCCACACCTGTTTACCACCTCCCGATGCCATTATTTTATATAGCATGGTAATGGCATCTGCCTCACATGCAGCATGTTAAACCATTGTGCACACCATACAAGTCTTCTGTACAGATGTCTATGGAATATCCAGATGTTTGCAAACTATATGTGGTCGGTGTCCTTTAACAATGCCCATGTATGTGCTATTATTGCCAAATCATCCACAGTGAGTGTAGGGACACACATGCCAGGATCAGGCATCATACCTGACTAAAACCTCATGCTGATACAACATCTGCTACACTATCACTTGTCCAGGCTTGTAGGAGCAATGCATGACTCCACACCCTATTTCTGGTGGGTTATCTCACCATCCATGAAGGCATTCAGAACATTACGTATTATAAGAGGTAGTGTGTTATGTCCCATGCATATAATCTATGTGGGGCATGTCATGTGTATATAGTAGCACAGTACATCAAGGTGGAAATGTAGGTTTACTAATCTTTCTATTGTCAACTGTGTTTATGTTACTGTGTGCACATCCCCTGTGTGAGTCCTTACTGTGTATGCAAAGGATATACCATTTTGTCTCCCTGTTCCACCCAGTGAACTCAGGAATACATACCACAAACCTGTCATACACAGTATCATGCATGCCCTCATCAACCGCATCAGGGTTGAGTGTATGGGAAAAAATGGCAGGACCAACAAGTGTTATCAGGTGAATCTCTTGCATTTAATGTAATAGCTACACTTGTGAGGGACCTGCTGACAGTATTGTAGTAACCTGTTCTGTATGTATGAGCCTGTGGTACTACACACCATTGAGCTGACATGTCAGAGGGCTACCTGTCTGTGGCAAGGGGTATGTATGCAAGGTTACACTGTCTGACAAATGTGTCCCTCACACACTGTTGCATGAATACACACCTGGTACATGTACATATAAGGCTTTACCTTGCCTATGACACAGTCAGTGTATTCCCACTCTGCCATACTCCATCTTGGGAATGTCTGCAAGGCCACAGCCTGCAGATACACAGACACATGGAACACAGAATACAGCATGTCAGACTACATTCAGTCAGTGGTACTAACAGCAATAATGCATCCTGGCTAATAATGTACATATACTTGTATGTGTACTCATAACAAATGCAAGCAGACAGCATCTTACATAATATTACATAGCTACACTGTACTATATTCACCCTGTGCATCCGACCCATATTAGCATGTCCCTGCATCGATGGTATAGATGACAGGGATGTGGCATAGGTATCATCATATGCACAAGATGTGGTGTGAGTTTGCCAGAGGCCTAGACTGGGCCATACAGTTGACATCATGTGTGTGTGTTTGGAGGGGTATCCAATACATGGGCTGTGCAGAGGTGCTGTGTGTGTCTGGAGGTGACCTGCCTGTGATACAGATGTGTGTGTGTGTGTATGTATGCACGCAGTTACACCATGTGTCTGCCCTACATGGGGGTACATTGGACAGCTGTGGACTGTACATGGCAGGGTGTCCAGTTCATCATCTCCAGCCATGGACACAGGAACTGGTCCTGCCAGGGATATCACTGGCACCACCAGACCCAAGGCCAGATGCAGTACCGCTTCCTAATAGTGACTGCTGTCTTCTGGACCCATGCCCTTGATGGGACCAGACAGGACCACGTGCTCATGGCTTACTCCAGTGTGATGTGGACAGCAACCCCCCTTTGGTAGTGCTGGTGCCACTGCCACTATGGGAGTGTGAAGGTGCATGGTCCCGTAGACTCTCAGCTGTTGTTCGTGCTGACCTACATCCATGTGGTCAATGGCCATCTCCCACCACATGCTGTAGTACAGACATGCCATGATCGAGGATTGCTAAGGTCTCACCCCACCATTTATTCATGACCTCAATATTTTGACATGTGGCCTCAACAAGGTCATGTATGTCACCATGTAAATCAGGAAGAGTTGCATCCACCACCCTGAGTATCTGTCTGGTGTGGCGTTCACTATGTGCCTGTGCATCCATACCAGCCCAAAACATGCATCTGGTGACTCCTGCTATGGCACTTGCGACAGCGAATTGACAAGCAGCGGTCCTCCGGTGAGCACCCCTGTCCATCCGCCTGTGTGGGACCTCACTTGCACTGTGGCCATGGCCAGTGTCTACACTCACACCTGCCATAGTCACCACACTTGCCTGTTCAATGCCACCACCTGCCAACTGTCCATCATATGTGACCACTGATAACAGGGTATGTGTGGGCATTGTCACTGTATGCAGGGATGGTGTGGACAAGAGTGGGATGCCAACCAATGGCACCAATTCATCCCCTGACAACCCCACCTGTACCTCACTATTTCTATCATCGTCAGAGTTTGCAGAGATAATGACATCAGTTTCCAAGTGGGAGGGACCCCAAACCCCATTGCCACCTGTGAGGGGAAGACAACATATGTACATTAATACCTGCACTTTGAGGTTGGCTGGTACACACATGCGCGCACACACACACACACACACACACACACACACACACACACACACACACACACACACACTTACAGTTGAGGTGGCACAAATCTGTTACACAGTCCACACATTACCCAAATGGTGACATGCATGACACATGGCCCTCAACATCATCCATAGCAGCCAGTATTACTACATGTAGCTAACAATATAGAGCTCTGGGATACGTGATTAGTGTTAGTAAGTGATGGCCCTTCCCCAGCACAGACTGCACCCATGTACATCTCATTGCTGTTCACCTGTATAACACAGTGGGAAGCACTACAAAACATACCTCACAACTGTACAGATTCTCGCAGGATGCTTAGATCTCTGGCTCATATGTTAGCTCTGTTTCTCATAAACCCTGTATTTCTATGACACATAACTGGGATGATCTGAGGAGTGACATCACTGATTAATCACATACATTTGAGTGTCAGACCTCCAAACCAGCAGTAAATGTATGGTCACACAATTTCTGTTACAACACCAACCTTCTAAGCTTACAGTGGATATGATAAGTGTACACAACCCTGTTAACATGCCATGTTTTTGTAACATATGAGATGACATTGCAATAATGCATTCAGATATGTTACCCATCTTTCATGTGACATATGACCTGTGCAATCCAATCGATAAACAAATGTGTAAAATATGACTGCAATAAGTACAATATGGTTGTTGCATAAGTGTGCACACTCTTAAAATGATACTTTGTTGAAGCACCTTATAAGTGACTTAAAGCATTCACTCTAATTGTGAAGGTGTCCATCAGCATGGCACATCTTGACTCAGCATTATTTGGCCACTCTTCCATGCAAAGGTAACCCAACTCTGTTAGATTACAAGGGCAACTCATCTGTACAGCCTTCGTCAGGTCACACTGGGGTTTGTCTAGCTGTGTAGGTCTAGGCTCTGGCTGGGCCAATCCATAACCATGAGAGTGTTCAGGTGGAGCCTTTCTTAGGTAGCTTTGGATGTATACTTTGGGTTTTTGTCATGTTGAAGGCTGATACCCCTCCCCATCCTCAGCATTCTTGCAGACACCTGATGGATTTGTCCAGCAAAGGGGATTACTCTACTTTGGTGGAGGCAGGTTTTACAAGTAAGGTATTGCTGAGTCCATTCAGCTATGCTGGTGTTCATATACCTGTTTGTAGTAGGCTTGGACACACAGTCATAACACAGTTGGACAGGTCTCCAATTTCAAACAGATAATCATGCTTATTGTAGTACCCATGGCTGTATCAGGGTAATGCAACAACCAGTAGCTGTAGAAATATCACTCTGTTGGATGCACAGTAACTAAGATTACACACATGTACAACATGTACAGCTTATTTAACAAACATTTTGCATTCCATGTCTGTTGTTATGAGGTGGCCAGATACACCTACTCATACTGACATGTGCATAGGTAATACAAGATACACATTTCTGTTCTGTCAGTATGGCACACTGTATGCACACTCTTGCTGCCCAGTCATCCCTCTCATCCCGTTAGAGCAGGACATCTTTAGGACACCGCACATACATGGGGGGCAATGGGACAAAATTAGTGACACTGTCTTAATATTGCTGTAACACACTTGAGTCATTCAATAGCACAGTAGCCTTTGCATTGACAGACATATCCTGGAGACACTCATATGGCAGGAAGAGAGGAGAAAGGCTAGGAGTGTGGTAGTGACGGTAAGAACTTTTAATGTTGGCAGTATGACTGGTATAGGGACAGAGCTAGCTGATATGATGGCCAGAGGAAGATGGATATATTGTGTGTGCAAGAGACCAGATGGACAGAGTACTTTGAGAGGCTGATGAATGAAGAGAATGAGAGAGAGAGATAGTTGGATGATGTGAGTATGGTGAATCAGGAAGTGCAATGGCTTACCAAGGAGGAAGTAAGGACAGCTATGAAGAGGATGAATACTGGAAAACCTGGTCCACATGACATACCTATGGCAGACTGGAGGTGTTTAGGGGAAATGGCAATGGTGTTTTTCACCAGATTGTTTAATGATATCTTGGAAAGTGAGAGGTTGCATGTGGAGTGGAAAGAAAGTGTGTACCATTTTAAGAATAAGGTTGATGTGCAGAGCTGTAGTAACTACATAGAGGTAACATTAATCAGTCACAGTGTGAAGTCATGGGAAAGAGTAGTGGAAGCTAGGTTAAGCAGGGCGATGATGAGTAGTGGTCAGCAGTATGTTGTCATGCCAGGTAAGAGCACTACAGATGTGATGTTTGCTGTGAGAGTGTTGGAGTAGTACAGAGAAGGTCAGGAGTTGTTTTGTGTCTTTGTGGACGTAGCGAACGCAAATGACAGGGTGCATAGACGAGAGTTGTGGTATTGTATGAGGAAATCATGAGTGGCAGAGATATATGTAAGACTGGTACAGGATATGTAAAAAAGTGGTGTGACAGCGGTGAGGTGTGCGGCGGGAGTGATGGATGCGTTTAAGGTGGAGGTGGGATGACATCAGGGACCAGCTGTGAGCTCTTTCTTATTTACAATGGTGATGGACAGGATGACAGACAAGATCATACAGGAGTCCCCATTGACTATGATGTTTGCAGATGACATTGTGATCTGTACTGAGAGTACAGTACAGATTTAGGAGACCCTGTAGAGGTGGAGATATGGTCTAGAGAGAAGAGAAATGAAAGTCACAGGACTAAGACAGAATATCTGTGTGAATGAGAGGGAGGGTAGTGAAATGTTGAGGATGCAGGGAGTACAGCTGGCAAAGGTGGATGAGTATTAATGATTGGGATCAATATTTCAGAGTAATGATGACTGTGAAGGACAGAGGAAGAAGAGAGTACATGCAAGATGGAGAGGGTAGAGAAGAGTGTCAGTACTGATTTGGTCTACAACAGGGTAGTGAGACCAGCTATGTTATATGGGTTGGAGATAGTCTCATTGACAAAAAGGCATGAGTCAGAGTTGGACATGGCAGAGCTGCAGATGTTAGGATTTGCACTGGTTGTGATGAGGGTGGACAGGATTAGCAATGTGTATATGACAGGGTCAGCCTATGTTGGATGGTTTTGAGACAAAGCCAGAGAGGTAAGATTACATCAGTTTGGACATGTGTTGCAGAGAGAGATGCTGAGTATATTGGGAAAAGGATGGTAAGTATGAAGCTGCCAGGTAAGAGGAAAAGAGGAAGGCCTCAGATAAGGTTCCTGGATGTGGTGAGAGAAGATGTACAGGTGGTTGGTGTGACACAGCAAGATGCAGAAGACAGGCAGAAATGGCAACAGATGATCCACTGTGACGATCCCTAATGGGAACAGCCAGAATTGAAAGAAGGAGATGTAATGTCAGTCTTCACAGATTTGCCAATGATTTGCCAGACATAACACAACTGTATGAGTAAATGACTGCAAAAAAATGGTATGAGCTCAGTATATCACATGCAGTTCAGCACACACATGGGCAACAGTACTTTACTATGCAAATACCATGTATAAGTCTCTCACATTTCTTAGACAATCACGTATATCGTACTTGTATTCACGAGTAAGATATAGATATGTACGACATCCCAGTAGCTGGCCTAGCGTTGTCACAGTCAGTATTGTTCAACACACACTGCAGTAGTAGTCATATGTGAGTCATCCTTTCCTGGGGTGACTCAGGGGCCTGACCTATGATCTATGTCACTGCAAACAGACCCAGATGCTATGGCCATAGGTTCTGATCAGCAATATATCAGTACAGCAAGTCTTGTTGAGACATATATGTTGCAGTTCCTATCTTCCATTCTTATATGCCTCCTACTGTTTGTTTTATTCACGTGTAGGTCGTTATGTCCTGCTTAGTTGTTATTTTTTTTTCACTGTTTCTTTCCCTCTTTCTCTCTCTCTCTCTCAAGGATGTAGTGTGTACATCTGTTTTGCATAGGCAGCAGCTTGCCTTTTGTAGGTAATGCTCATGAGCAGCTGATGGCCTGTTGGTGTCCTCCACTTGCTAATTGCATGAAGAACAGCTGTGGTGTTGTTCCTATTGCCAATGGTATGGCAACACACTCCTATAACTGAGTAATTCATGTGGGTGTTACCCATTTTTCTTGCTTGTGAATAGGACTTCATGGAGGTGTGTGAACAACAGTATCACAGAGGGTAGTTGGAAAAACCTCTTACAACGAATACTGTGGAGACAGCCCAACAAACTATGGGAGAATGTTCCAGACATAAGGACAGAATGTAAGTATTGCTGTTATGCAGTTGAATTAATGCTAGTTTAACAGGGTTTGTGTGGACATGGCTTTTCTGTGTGATTTTAAGTCTGACAATGATATGTGGTTGACATAACTCTCAACTGTAGGGCTATCCACAGAATGGCCAGATTTTGGACTTCTATGTTTGTGTGTTACTCAGACATTTTTTGTCTTTGAAAAATCAGTAGCATACTCTGGAGATTGTAGTCAGTAACTGCTAACATCCATTTGTGTTTCTGACCTCATATCCCTCAGAAAAGATATGTTACAACTAACCCTGTTACAACAGCAACATTCTCAGTTTATAACAGCAATATTTCAAACATGCCCCTGTTTTTGGGCCTCTGTCTCACAATTATGTCAGGCTTTGTCCAGGTGTCATGCAGTAAGAGGTTGATAGTTATGGTATATGATTATTTAGTGCCTACATTCCTGACATTATCCCAGTGATATATCAGACTGCCAGACATGTAGAAGTCATGTACAGTATATGAGGGGAAAGCCTGGACATTCTGTGGGACTCTGTACAGTTGAGAGGTCTGTGTATTTTTGGCAATTGTTGACAGACTGTCAGGATTGTGTAGCAGTGTATCCTGTCAATGTTATTTGGCCTGTGTAGGGAGGGGCATGGATGTATGTGTTATGGCTCCTTTTCTATCTGCCTGTGCATGGTGCTCCCATTTCTGGTGGTCTACCAGCTGTATTTGGCTTACTGGTATGTCACTGTGACTGTGATTGAATTGGTTGTGGGTATGCAGTTTCACACTGGTATCTGTTTTTTAGTGCTTTGACATCCCTGTAGTGCCTGATATATTTACCAATACATGTGTAATTCCCCCTAGCAGATTTGGGTTACTGTTGTCAGTCTGACTGTAGTTTGGACTGTGCTTGGTGATATGTTTAGCAGCTGAGTGTAGCTTCCCTAATTTGATGTTATGTCCAGATATTTGTAGGATGTAGTGTTGCCTGGCTCCCATAATTATTGTGTATTTCTGACACATCAGTGGGCTGACGTGAGGATTTCAGTCACTAACTAGTTGAAAGTAATCGAGTGTTCGACTTGTGCTATTTCAGTCAATATATGTTAAGACAGACATGAGGGTGTTAACTTTGCTAGAATCTCCCTGTGTTCCAAGTGCGTGTGCTTCTCAGCTGATAAGTATATTTATGGCACGTTTTAACTGTTCAGAGTTGAATAAAACAATAAATGAATTCAGTTCAGAATACATTTTGAATAAATTGCATTTATTTAAACTGTATTTGCTTTAATACTGCTACACACGGAAGTGTGCTAGCTTGTACTGTACTTGTATTGTTTTTAGTGCTGTTTTAACTGCTTTTCTGTAAAAAATAAAACTCTAAGCCTGTTTCCTACCTTTCCTGTAACTAGTGCAGTCCAGATACAGATTTGCTGTATCCAGGACTGTATGTAAGCTTCTGAGCCCCCCAAGCCTTTCTGTGTTGGAGGGAAGCCTTCTAGGTTATCAGTGGGAGTAGTAAGCACTAGGTAGCCTATCTACCACAAGAGGAGTAGTTTCTGGCCCAGAAATTGTAGTTTATTGGCCATTTGGCCAGCTTTTTCATCTCTTTCAACTTCTGGTTTAAAAGCCTACATTTGCACTTGTTTCCCACCTTTCCTGTAACTAGTCTAGTCCAGATACAGATTTGCTGCATCCAGGAATGTTTGTAAGCTTCTGAGCCCCCCAAGCCTTTCTGTGTTGGAGGGAAGTCTGCTAGCTGATCAGTGGAAGTGGTAAGCACTAGGTAACCTATCTACCAAATAAGGAGTGGTTTCTGGCTCAGAAATTGTAGTTATTTGCTGTTTGGACAGTTTTTCCATCTATCTCTCAACTTCTTGATTTAAAAGCCCGCATTTGCACTTGTCCCCCCCCCTTCCTGTAACAAGTCTAGTCCAGATACAGATTTGCTGTATCCAGGACTGTTTGTAAGCTCCTGATCCCCCCAAGCCTTTCTGTGTTGGAGGGAAGCCTTCTAGCTTATCAGTGGGAGTGGCAAGCACTAGGTAACCTATCTACAACATAATGAGTGGTTTTGGCCCAGAAATTGTAGTTACTGGCATTTGGGCAGTTTTTCCATCTCTCTCAACTTTCTGATTTAAAAGCCCGCATTTGCACTTGTTTCCCCCTTTCCTGTAACTAGTCTAGTCCAGATACAGATTTGCTGTATCCAGGACTGTTTGTAAGCTCCTGAGACCCCCAAGAATTTCTGTGTTGGAGGGAAGTCTGCTAGCTTATCAGTGGGAGTGGTAAGCACTTGGTAACCTATCTACCACATAAGGAGTGGTTTCTGGCCCAGAAATTGTAGTTATTGGCCGTTTGGGCAATTTTTCCATCTCTCTCAACTTTCTGATGTAAACGCCCGCATTTGCACTTGTTTTTTTTCCTGTAACTAGTCGGGTCCAGATACAAATTCTTAGTTTTAGCACTTTAATTTGCTTATTCGTGCTCAACACTTGTTCAGAATTTGCTGTAAGCACTAAATAAGCTACCAATTACTACAGCACTCACCCTTCCTCATTGCCTAGAGGAAAACAGTTTTTGTACTTGCTTTCATTACTTGCTTAGAGAAAAACAGCTCTTGTACTCACTTTCTTCACTTATCTAGAGGAAAATTGTTTTTTATTTAGGCATGTCCAAGGGTCAGCTCCCAGTGTTCTCTCCTGTCTATCTGACGAATCTGGGCATCTTGGGGCAATGTAACAATTGCCTCATATACACAGACAACCCTCCTACCACCCAACACTACAACTTGTGAGAGTTGCACCTATCTAGCCAAACTGGAGGTAAAGCTCTCTTCAACCAAGACTGAACTTGACAGTCAAGAAGAGAAGGTAAACACTTGCACTACACCATACTCATCACACAGTCCCACTAAATCTACACCACCAAAATCCACACATAGAAACACAAAAACATTCATGGAGGCTCTCAATAATAATCTGCTCAAGCAACAGAGACCTCCAAAGCAGAAACGCAAGCAACCTCCACCCCCCAACACAACCCAAATGACACATAGCCCACAGACTCAGTGTGCCATTCAACCACAGTCCATAAGGCAAAACAACGTACCCAACACACTAGTCATATGTGACTCTATAGTCAGGCACACTGATGTCCCACTCACCAGGCTAAACAAGGAAAAGGTTACTGTCAGCTGCCCGTCGGGTGCCAGGATCCGCCACATAAACCACACATGCAGGTCACTCCACAACAAGTACAAATATGACTCTGTCATTGTCCATGTTAGTGTGAATGACCTGAGACGTACTTCCCTGGACTACATGAAAAGAGACATGGAAGACCTCTCCAATCTTGTAGCCCAGGCAGGTATGACCCTAGCCCTGAGTAGCATTCGGCCATCACCCAGAATGATATCGCAGTACAAGGGCAAAATGATTGACTTTAACAATTGGCTAAGCTTCTGGCATCATTCTAAGGGGATCCAGTATCTGTCTGCCTGGGACGACGTGGTCAACAGACCATGATGCTTTGCCAGAGATGGCCTGCACCTTTCACCCCTGGAATTCCAGATACTGGCTAAGGCTCTTGCCTCCCCTATAGTACCTTTTTTAGGCAAGGTTCAGATGACAAATTCACCACCATAACAAGAACAGGCAAGCAAAAACTGAGGGTAATGCTACTCAATGCTAGAAGTCTAAATTTATTTATTTATTTTATTTTACATTTATTAACCGGACTAGTCCAGCTGGATATATTTCCATTTTTAGTGGAGGCCCGGGGAGAAAAGCTCCAGTAGTAACAGAGAGATAATATAACACTTAAATATATCAAGTACAAATTATACCAAGAAAGGATGTTAAAAATACTTAGTAATGAGTATTAATGAGAGGAAAAACTGACATTAATGTCCTATAGTCATACAGAATAAGCTAGTCACTGTGCAGAAAGGATATCTGAGATAAGATACAGTACATTCAGAAGAATTATATTAATAACATAAGTAGTTTAATTTACTAGAGATAAATACTACTTCTGGAGGGGTAAAGTAGTAATGATTGGTATGAGGAGGCAGTACAGAGATAGCAGTACAGAGAGCAGAGGAATTAGTCAGGGTTGCAACAGGGACATAACCAGTGAGTTTTAAGATGTTTATTGAGCCTTTGTTTAAAGAGCTGCAGGGAGGGTTGTAACGTTAGGTCTGGTGGCAGAAGATTCCAATTTTTTTCCTGCAGTATTGGAGAACAAGGAGTCCCCTGCCAAGTTGTTTGACTTGCTCGTGCTAGCAAGAAGTTTGCTAGAGGATCGTAAGGAGTTAAGATTCCTATAGGGAGTAATAAGGTCGGAAATTATAGGGGTGTTGTTTGGTTGGTAAAATATCTTATGAACAATGGTTAGTTGGGATAGCATCAAAATTTTGTTTCATTCTAACCAGTCTAGTTGCTGTAGGTTCTGACAATGGTGTGTTCTAAAAGGGTTTCCAGTGGCAAATCTGGCTATATTATTATAGGAGTTAGCTAGTTTGACAAGATTACTTTTTTTAGGTTAGTATATATGGGTGAAGCATATAGAAGAGTTGAGATTAAATGGGAGTGGGCAATTGTAGTTTGGGATGCTGGAGTTAAAAAGGGTTTTATTCTATATAAGGAGCCCATCTTTCTATTTACTGTTTTAATGGTGTTGTTAATATGGTTATCGAAGTTGAGGTTGTTATCAATTGTGATACCTAGCAGTTTGGTGGTAGAGTCTGGGGCTATAAGGATGCCATTGTTGGATTTAATTGTGAAGTTTATGGGGGAGGACTTTACGGAAGGTGTAAAGAGTAAGAGTTTGGTCTTTTTGGCATTCAAAATGAGACAACGTTTCAAGAACCAAGTCTCTACTGTGCTGAATATTTTTTGGGTTAGGGAATGTAGTTCAGATGTGGAGTTGGCAGAGCAGATGAGTGTAGAATTGTCTGCATACTGTATGCAGGTGGCTTGCTGAATGGAGGTCATTGATGAACAAAGAGAAAAGAAGAGGTCCTAGAAGAGAGCCCTGAGGGACCGCAAGGGAGGCGGGCAGGTGGGAAGATAGCTTATTTTCCCAGAGAACTGCTTGTTGCCTGTTGTTAAGGTAGGACTTGAACCAGGGGATAGCATTGGTGTCTAGAGAGAGGGATTCAAGGGTCTTTAAGAGTAAGGGGTGGTATACCATGTCAAACGCTTTTGATAGGTCACTAAAGAGTGCTGAAGTGAGGCAATTGTTATTACAGTTGCGGTTGATAGAGTTGGTGAACGAAAGGAGAGCTGTAGTGGTACTATGAAATGGTCTAAAACCATGTTGGCAGTTAGCTAAAATGTTGTGTTTGGTTAAGTGGTTTATTAGCTGATGGTGAATACATTTTTCTATAACCTTTGCTAAGGGAGATAAAAGAGCTATGGGCCTGTAATTGGAAAAATCATTAGAGTTACCACCTTTATGTAAGGGGATTATGTGGGAGATTTTACAGATGTCTGGGATGATTCCCTCATTTAGAGTTCTATTTATAAGGATGAAAATAAGGTAGGCAACTGATTTAGCTGCTTTTTGCAGATATTCTGAGGGTAATTGGTCTGCAGAGGGAGTACATGGCTTAAGCTTTTGGATGATTTTTTGGATGTAAGTAGTAGGGATGGGTTGTAGTTGGAAGGTTGGTAGAGTACCAGGTAAGGAGATAGGGAGACTAGAATTGTCTGTGGATAGTTGACGGGCTAGGGAGTGTATGGTGTCAGTGAAGAAGGAATTGAGGGAATTGGCAGTTTCCTGGGGAGTATTATTATCAGCTCCTTGTGGAGTTGGTGTGCTAGAGTGGCCAGGGTGAAGGAGTGTATTAATCCCTGACCAAAACTTTTGAGGATTGTTATGGTCAGTTTGCTGGAGTTTACAATAGTAGTTCTTTTTATCTGTGAGCATGGCTTTTTTGTGATATTTCTCAGCTTTCTAAAGTTTTCTTGCTCAGGGATAGTTCTGGTAGCTCTCCATTTAGCCCAAGATTTCTTCCTAAGCAATATCTTTTGCCTATGTCTTTTGACAGTCAGGGGGCTGTTTTAGACTTCATTCTAATAGACCATTTGGGTGCAAGTTCATCTAGGATTGTTAAGAATTTTGAGTTAAAATATTTAACAGCCTCTTCAAGTGGGAGAGAATGTAGAGGGTTCCAGTTACAGGCATTAAGTTCAGTTTGGAAGCGTTCAGAGTTAAAGTGTTTATTGGACCGTGCGATCCTACCCCGGGGGAGTTGGGAATGTCTTTCTTTTGTCTTATAATGTAAGTTAAAGTATATTCATTTACATCATCAGGCAAAGTTCCTACTTTATAAGTTTGTTGTTGTCTGTTAATAAGTATCCAATCTAAGATACTCTCTTTTTTGTTTGGTTTGTTAATTCTTGTAATGGTGGTAATAGTTTGACTGAATCCATGAAGATTAATATGTGAGGAAGGGTTGTCAGTATTGACATACTTCCAGTCTGTATTGAAGTCACCTAGTATAATTGTTTCTTGTGGGAGATTAGTAGATACCCAGCTAAGAATATCCTCTGTTGTGGTGGTATTATTACCAGAAGGAAGGTAGATGTAGATGATGTTTAGGGATTTACTGGTATTGAGTTGAAGCCTAGAGATAAGGACTTCTGCTTTACTATCTTGGGGGGGGGGACAAAGGATAATGAGGAAATCTGTAATCCAGTTTTAAATAGGAGGGCTACACTTCCACCCTTACGTTTTGTGCGGTCAAGTCTCAATATATTATAACCTGGGGGAATTATTTCAATGTCCTTAGTTCCCGGTTTTAACCAAGTTTGCGTAAGACAGAAGATATCAAAGGAATGAATATCAAGAAGGGCATGGATATGGGCAACTTTGTTGTTGATACTGCGGATATTAAGATGTCCTATTACTAAGGAGTTGGAGAGACAGGTCAAGGTAGGTAGGGTGACAGGAGTGTTGCTGTGAGATGTTTGTGTGGAAACATTGGTTAGGCCTGGGTTGGGGTGGATGTCACCATCTTTTAAGGTTGGAGCTTTTAGCATATAAACTGGGTTATAAATGTAGCTAGTTGGGTACTTTAACTTCCGTACAATGGTGGAATTTGATATGTGTGAGGCGATGGTATTTGGATAGCAGGTAGCAGGGAGTAGATGTGATATATAATTGAAAGTGTGAAAGGGTAGAAATATGAATATCTGTTTGTTTCAGAGAGTAGTTGAAATGGAAGTATTTCATCTTTTGAAAGGAGGTGAGTAAATAGGTGGAAGTGAGGACTGGTAAAAGTGTGACTATGAGTACTAACTTAGCTTGTATAGTTGTATTTGTTGTAGGCATATTGCTAGGATTACTTGTACAGATGCAACAAGGTTGCTAGTACACTTTAAAAAGATTGGGCAGGCATAAGAGACAGTAGAAGTGATAGTGGGTAGAATCTAGAAGAAAGAGTTGAAAGGGAAAAGGAGAGGGAAAGATACTTAGGGAGAAGGTCCTAGATCAAGATGGACTAAGGAGATATGTAATTGAGGAGGGGTGTGGCTAGGTTCTCCAGATTGGTTGGAGTAGTGGATAGGTTGGGTTGTGGGAAAGGTGTGGTGTAGGAAGTATAAGGTTAGGATCACTGGGGGTGTGTGGGAAGTGGGGGTAGGGTAGGGGCACGGAGTGAGTCCGCAGGGTGAACGGAGCGGGGATACACCAAGAGGGAAATGCTAGACTAGAAAAACAATCAGGCTCTGAGACACAGGGTAAGTGTCTTAGTATTCTGTAAGGCAGTATTGCTATGTGTAAAAGAGTAGGTAAGTAGTGGGAAATAATGTAGGTTGGAAAGGGAAGGTGAAACAAGTCTACTGGTAATGGTACACCTAAGGAGAATAAGGAAAGCAAAAATCTGGAGCGATCTTATGCTCTGTTATTTGCTGCCACCTAGTGGCTATGTGGAGGAATGGCAAATTGTAGAGAATGTGGGGCTCAATGGTTAGATTTACAGATATGGAGGTACTGCGTTTAGTTGCTATAACCCCTTTAATGTTTAAATCTAAAGGGAGTTTAATGGTAGAACAGATACATACATTGGGGGGTGAGAGAGTCGGGAGGAGGAGGACGAAGGCTGAGGTAGGCCACTATCTCACTCGGGAGGTAGGTTGCAGTATGCAAAGTTAACAAACACACAACTAATTTTATAGGCTACATACACTGTGGGTTCCTTGGTAATATAGGAAAATTCACAATGCTGCACACAAGCAGTACACTTGGAGTCTTCACGGTGTCAGATGGGAGGGAGCATTCCTTGTAAGTATTTTAGTTTATATAAGGTGTTCTTAGAGTAGGAAGGGTGCATCCGAGGATGCAGGCTGTAATACAAGTAGAGAAATGCAAAAATCAGTTATTGCAGGACTGAATGAGGGAGAAAATAGCAAAGAGGAAGAGTAGGGTAGAGAGTAAAGGGATAGAGATTAAGGAGGCTGTAGCTCTAGGGTGAGCAGTAGGTTAAAGGTAGGCTAGGGCAAATAGGAGAGTGAAGTAGTGAAATGCGAGGGGGTGGGAGGAGGTAAGAGTGAAGCAAAAAGATAAGAAAAATGCAGTAACATATAAAGAGAAAGATAAATGTGCTAGTTGGTATGGAGTATGTAGTAATAGCTAGCAATTGTTAACACAACACAGGAGAGAGCAGTTCATCAGTAACAAAGTCACCAAGTAGAAGCATGTATTATACTCTCCTAGATTCAGCTAAAGTAGCAGACAATTCACTCTACACAGCAGTAAGAATGTGTTATGTAGAACTAAAATCATAAAAAGTAATAGTAGGTGCTAGAAAACGCTGTTACATATAAAAGTACCATAAAGCATGGAGACAACCTAGTGTGGTAGAATATATGATAAAATAACAAAGCTCACCAAGCTATATATAATTACAGCATGAGAATAATGCTATACAATGTTATAGGCAGTACATTATAAATAAATCACAAAATGCACTCACTCGAGGCACTCCTTAAAATGGAGAACATCGATATCTGTGCAGTGACTGAGACCTGGTTCAAGGCTCTAGACAGCACCCCTGCATTACCAGGCTATAACTCATACCACACTTTTCGGCCACCTAACCTGGACCAGAACACCAAAGGCGGAGGTGTGTACATATTCATTAAGGATATCCACACCTCCAGGCTAGTTGCGCAGCATAATGCAGCCAAAGTTATCCAAGTGCAACTAGCTCTGTGTAAAAGTGCAATCCAAATTGTAGCTTGCTACAGATCCCCCACCATGCCCCAGGATTCCCACTTCTCTTTTAATATACTGGAAAATATTAGAGTTCAACCAAACAGCCTAATAATGGGCAATTTCAACTACCCCACCATTAACTGGGAAAACTACTCATGTACCAACTCCTTCGCTCAACGCTTTCTGGAATTCATAAATTTCAATGCCCTGGATCAACTTATCCACACCCCCAGCAGGGGCAACAATATCCTAGACCTAGTCATTACCAACATGAGTGACCACGGTTCCAAACCTGAAGTAAACTCCTTGTTGGTCCGATCCGACCATAAGCTAATCACCCTAGATATCCACATCCTGCCCCCACCCCCCATTAAAGAAACCATGGTAAAACATTTCTTCAAAGCCAACT
Organism: Protopterus annectens; assembly: GCF_019279795.1. Taxonomy (NCBI): domain Eukaryota; kingdom Metazoa; phylum Chordata; order Ceratodontiformes; family Protopteridae; genus Protopterus; species Protopterus annectens. Next base: position 1,845,983,864 of record NC_056741.1, read on the forward strand.
TCATGCTCTTAAGACAGAAGTGGAAAACTTCATGACATGCATGCAGATGGACAATACAGTTATGACTGCTGAATCCTACACAAATGCACTCTATAAGCACTTAAACAAATGCATGGATCATGCTATCCCAAACAGAACCAAGATGCTATCCTCTAAAAAAAAGAAGCCAATCTGGTGGTCCCCTGCCATATACAAACTGTAAAATAGAAGGACGACACTGTAGCAAAAGAGAGTAAAATCCCATGAGTGGAGGAGCTCCCTAGTCAGCCTCAGTAAGAAGTTGAGATCCCTTATAAGATCCTCCAAAGCTAACTACAATAACAAAATTGCCAATGATTCTAAGGACAACCACAAACCATTCTAAAGCTATGTCGAGATTCTCAATGGCAACACCCAGATCTCCACTAAGTTACAGCACAACGGCACGAAAATTACAGAACCAACTGATATTGCCAACATCCTGGCAGATAAGTTCAGTGCTAACTTTACCCCCCCTCTCACCCCCTAAAGGGCCCATATCTATACAGGAAGAATGCAGAGTCCCTGTAAGCACAACTATGCAGGTAAAACCTGCACTCTCTAAAACCAAAAATACAGCATCCATCAGACTGGATAACATCCCAAACTGTGTTTTACATGAACGTCAGAATGAACTAGCTCCCCACCATGTTCAATCATAGCCTCACATCAGGCTTTGTGCCCACTGAATGGCACACAGTAACAGTTACCTCACTTCACAAGGGGGAGCCACTAGTGATCCTTGGAACTATTGCCTATTAGCTTGAAGAGCCTGGTCTGCAAGGCCATAGAACATATCATCATGGAACTCATAAACAAAGACATTGGTAACCTCCAAACTCTGGATCCCACCCAGTTCAGGTTTGTGAAAGGCAGATCATGCCTCCTGAACCTGATCGACTTCTTTGAGGCAGTCACCAAAGCCGTCGACGAGGGTAAGGTGGTTCACACAGAGTATCTTGACCTCGCCAAGGCTTTCAACACCATCCCCCATTCAGGAATTATAGCTAAACTCACTAAACTAGGTATAAATCCCTACATCACAAGATGGATTGCCAAATGGCTCACTGACAGAACCCACACTGTAAAAGTTGCAGACTCCAAATCTGACTTCAAATGAGTGACAAGTGGAGCACCATAGGGTTCAGTCCTGGGACCTCTCCTGTTTGGTATCTACTTCTCTGAAGTACAGGCTAACACAGAAGGCCTCTGGCTAATGAAGTTCACAGATGACTGCAAACTAGGAGCTATAGTCAAGTCCCCAAATGATGTGGACATCCTACAGAAGGGCCTCAGTAAGACAGATGCCTGGTGTCAGAGCCATGGCCTCAAGCTCAATGCCAAAAAGTGCATTGTCATCCTCTTTGGTAAAAACTCTGTACCCATGAACTACCACATAGGCTGCAGTCATCTTAATACCGAATGTGTGATAAGAGACCTTGGGACCCAGGTGGACTGTAGTCTCTCCTTTGATAATCACTTTGCCACAGTAGTCAGGAAGTCCTTCTATGTGGCACACCTCATCACAAAAGGGTTCTCATCCAGGAAAAAGAAGTCATTGTTCCCCTCTACTCGACACTCATTAGACCCATTATAGAGTACAATGCCCCTTTTGGAATGTACCTCAAAGCAGCTGGAAAGGCCACAGAAGTACCACACAAAGAGGATTACTGGCCTCAAACAGATGCCCTACACTGACCATCTCAAAATACTCCAGCTTTACTCCATAGCATATCACCTGCTTTGAGGTGATCTCTGCCTAACATATAAAGCTATGTCAAAGCCAGAGCTGTCGGACATGCTACACCTAAAGAAATCCCAATACCTCTGAGGTACACACTCTAGGGACCTAAACCTTGTCACCACAATAAACAGGACATGCTAGAGGGATAGAGACCTGTCCCAGAGACTTCCCATACTCAGGAACAATCTGCCCATCTATGTCAAGCAAAGTTCTTCATTAGCACTCTTCAACAAAAATCTTGATGAGTGGATGGGAATACTTTTGTGGCTCTGCTCGACAGTGGCACAGGAAAATAACTTTCTTGGGTGGCATAAGCCAGGGAACCTTGTTGCCTAGGCTTACTTAGGTCTTTGGGCCGATAGCCTAGTACCTACTTATGAACCTATGAACCTATAGAGTGTGTCAGCTTATCTACTCCAGTATTTCAAATATGTCTCTATTTCCATGGCTTTCTCCCCCCACTTTGTCAGGCCTGGCCCAGGTTCATTGCACTAAGGGGTTCTGAGCCTACCTCGGGACTGTCTGGATTGTTGCAGTATGTCCAGGTTTATTGCTCATATTCCTGGTCTGTTCCACAAATGCATTATTTTCATATCCCTGGTAAATCACTGTGATGATCTGAGGATTTCTGACAATAAATTACATAGGTCCGTAGGTTCATAGGTAGGTACTAGGCTATATGCCCGAAGGCATTTATAAGCATAGCCGGAATGTGTTGGCTTTCGCCACCCCCTTAGATTAGTTCCCTGTGCCTCTGTCTAGCAGAGCCATTGAAGTGATCCCCGGGGTAAACTTTCTGTTTCTCATTCACTCATCAAGGTTTCTCTTGAAGAGCATTAGCGAGGAGCTCAGCCTAATGTAGATTGGAATCTTGTTCCAGAGCATGGGAAGTCTCTGGGACAAGAATCTATCCCCCCAGCAAGTCCTATTTATTGTTGTGGTGAGGTTTAGATCTCTGGAGCGTGTGGCGCGAGGGGATATGGTTTTCTTTAAGTGGAGCATGTCCATCAATTCTGGGTTGGACATGGCCTTGTATGTCAAGTAGAGATCACCTCTGAGTAGGCAGTATGCAACCGAGTACAGCTGGAATTTCTTCAGTCAAGCTGCATAGGGCATCTGCTTTAGGCCAGTGATCCTCTTAGTGAGGTACTTCTGTGGTCTTTCCAGTTGTTGCAGGTGTCTTGTAAGGTACATCCCAAATGGGGCATTGTACTCTATGATGGGTCTGATGAGTGATGTGTAGAGGGGCCCAATGACCTCTTTGACCTGGATGCAAACTCTTTTGTGATTAGGTGGACCACATAGAAGGATTTTCTAACAACTTTGGTAATGTGATTATCAAAGGAGAGGTTACTATCTACTTGGGTCGCCAGATCCCTTATTACGTCTTCCGTATTTAGGGAGCTACTACCTATGTGGTAGCTTGTGGGTACTTTGTTTTTTCCAAAGGGGATGACTATGCACTTTTTGGCATTTAGCTTGAGGCCATGGTTTTGACACCAGGTATCTGTCTCGGTGAGACCCTGTTGGAGGATGACTGTGTCAGCCAGAGAGTCAATTATTGCCCCTAGTGTGCAGTCATCTGCAAACTTGGTCAGCCATAGTCCTCCTGTGCTTGCCTGTACCTCTGAAAAGTATATGCCGAACAGGAGGGGTCCTAGTGCTGAGCCCTGGGGAACACCACTTGTAACCGGTTTAGAGTCAGACCTAGCTCCTGCAACTCTTACCATGTGGGTTCTGTCAGTGAGCCAGTTGGCAACCCATCTCGTGACATAGGGGTTTATGTTCAGGCTGGTAAGCTTGTCTATAATATCTGAGTGGGGAATGGTGTTGAAGGCCTTTACGAGGTCTAGGTAGGCTGTGTGGACCACCTTTACCTCATCCATAGCCTTGGTAACTGTCTCAAAGAAGTCCACCAGTTTTAGGAGGTATGATCTGCCATTAACAAAGCCGAACTGGGTAGGGTCCAGTGTTTGGAGGTTTCCAATGTCTCTGTTAATGAGATCCATGATGATGCACTCATAGCTTTGCAGACCAAGCTAGTCAGGCTTATAGGGCGATAGTTCCCAGGGTCTGTTGTGGCTCCACCTTTGTGGAGCGGAATAATCGTTGCTGTGTGCCACTCTGTGGGCACGTAGCCTGTGCAGAGGCTGAGTTTAAACAGTGTGTTTAGGTGAGGGGTTAGTTCATCTTTGACCTCATGTAGGATACAGCCTGGGACACCAACCAGTCCCATTGATGCTGTGTTTCTGGCTTTGGAGAGGGCTGTTTTAACCTGGGTGTCTGTGATTTCAAGGGCACTACATTCTTCCGGTATAGTTATGGGCCCTTTTGGGGCTGAGAGGGGGGGTGAAGTTTGCACTTAACCTGTCTGCCAAGAAGTTGGCTATATCGGTCGGTTCGGTGTATTTTGTGCCATTCTTGCACTAACTCTGAGCAGATCTGAGAAATGCTACTTAGATTCTTGACATAGCTAAAGAATGCCTTGTGGTTATCTTCGGAGTCCATGGCAATTTCTCTTTCAAAGCTAGCCTTGGATGATTTTATGAGGGAATGTAGTTTCTTGCTGATACTGATCAGGGATGTCTTCCCTTCTTGGGGTTTTACTCTTTTCTGTACTAGTTCATAGGTTCATAGGTTCATACTAAGCTATCTGCCCTAGGGTATTTATAAGCCTAGCCAGAATGTGTTTGGCTTTCGCCACCCATTTTAAATTTATTTTGCTATGCCCTTTTTCGAGGTTAGTATACTGTGCCTCTGTCTAACAGTGACACAGAAGTGATACCCGGGGTAAACCTACGATCACCCATCCACTCATCAAGATTCCTCTTGAAGAGAGTCAATGAGGGACTCTGTCTAACCTGGACTGGGATTTTATTCCAGAGTGAAGGGAGCCTCTGGGTTATGAATCTGTCCCTCCAGCATGTCCTATTTATTTCAGTGCTGAGGTTCACATCTCTCGGGCGTGTAGCTCGATGGGATTTGGATTTTCTGAGGTGCAGCATGTCCATTAATTCCGGGTTGGACATGGCTTTATATGTCAGGCACAGATCACCTCTGAACAGGCGGTATGCCACTGAGTAGAGCTGGAGTTTCTTTAACCGGGCAGCATATGGCATCTGTTTGATCCCTTTGATCCTCTTGGTGAGGTACTTTTGGTGTCTTTCCAGTTGCTGCAGGTGTCTGGTAAGGTACATCCCAAAAGGGGCATTGTACTCAATTATGGGCCTGATGAGGGATGAGTAAAGAGGCACGATGACCTCCCCTGATCTAGATGTGAATCCCTTCATGATTAGGTGGGCTATATAAAATGTTTTTCTAACCACTTTAGCCACGTGGTTGTCAAATGAGAGATTGCTATCAACTTGGGTCCCCAGGTCCCTAATTACTTCTTCTGTACTTAATGGATTACCACCTATGTGGTAATTTGTGGCACTTTGTTTTTGCCAAAGGGATGACTATACACTTTTTGGCATTTAGCTTGAGGCCATGGCTCTGGCACCAGTTGTCTGTTTCTATGAGGCCCTTTTGGAGGATGCTTGTGTCGGCTGGAGAGTCGATTATGGCACCCAGTTTGCAGTCACCTGCGAACTTGGTCAGCCACAGTCCTTCCGTGTTGGCCTGTACCTCCGAGAAATATATACCGAACAAGAGAGGACCCAGGACTGAGCCTTGTGGGACACCACTTGTAACTGGTTTGGAGTCTGACATGGCTCCAGCAATTCTAACCATGTGGGTTCTGTCCTTGAGCCAGTTTGCAATCCATCTAGTTACATAGGGGTTTATATTTAAGCTGGTGAGCTTATCTATAATGCCCGAATGGGGTATTGTATCGAAAGTTTTTGCAAGGTCCAGGTAGTCTGTGTGGACCACCTTCCCCTCGTCAATGGCCTTGGTGACTGTTTCAAAGAAATCAACCAGGTTTAAGAGGTAGGATCTGCTCTTAACAAAGCTGAACTGGGTAGGATCTAGTGTCTGTAGGTCCCCAATATCTTTATTTATGAGGTCCATGATGATCCTTTCCATAGCTTTGCAGACCAAGCTAGTCAGGCTTATGGGGCGATAGTTTCCAGGATCCGTTGAGGCACCACCTTTACGGAGAGGGACCACTGTTGCTGTACGCCACTCTTTGGGCACATATCCTGTAGTAAGGCTGAGATTGAACAGTAGTTTTATGTTTGGGTTTAGCTCTTCTTGGAGTTCATGTAGGACGCAGCCTGGGACACCGTCTGGTCCCATTGATGCTGTGTTTTTTGCTTTGGAGAGGGCGGCTCTTACCTGAGCATCTGAGATGTCAGGGGGACAGCACTCTGCTGGGATAGATATTTGCCCTTTTGGTGGGGAGGGGGAGGGGAGTTTTCGCTGAACCTGTCAGCTAGGATGTTGGCAATGTCTGTGGGTTCAGTGTATTTTTTGTCATTTTGGACTAATTCTGAGCATATCTGGGAATTACCACCCAGGTTCCTAACATAACTAAAGAAAGCCTTGTGATTATCCTTAGTGTCCTGTGCAATTTTTCTCTCGAAACTGGCCTTAGACAATTTTATGAGTGCCCGTAGTTTTTTGCTAATACTGATCAGTGATGCCTTCCCTTTTTGGGATTTTGCTCTATCATTTAGTAGCTTCCTCCTTCTATTGTATAGTTTGTTTATGGCTGGGGTCCACCAGACAGGACGTCTGCCTTTGGAGGATTGGGTCTTGGTTTTATTTGGGATCGCATGATCCATGCATTCCTGAAGGTGTTCATAGAATGCGTTTATAAAGGATTCTGCGGTCTGGGCCGTATTTTCCACAGGCCCGGGGGCTTTGAAGGATTCCACCTCGGTTTTGAGGTGTGTGAAATTTGCTTTAGAGAAGTTTTTCACTGTGGTTTTCTGGGCAGGGGGTGGGGTCGGGATGTGAATATCCAGTGAGATTAGTTTATGGTCTGATCTTACCAGTGAGGGATACACTTCTGGTCTGGAGCATAGAGTCCCCATGTTGGTGATGATCAGGTCCAGTATGTTTTCCCCTCTTGTGGGAGTGGTAACAAGTTGTTCCATAGCATTTGAGTTTATAAATTCTAGGAACCTTTGGGCTAGGGTATTGGAGCTAGAGTAATGCTCCCAGTCTATGTTTGGGTAGTTGAAGTTGCCCAATATAATGGTGTTTGGAGAGACCTTTATATTTTCCAGTGTTCTCAGAAAGGCCGAATGGGGTTCCTGGGTTTGGGAGGGTGGTTTGTAGCAGGCTATAAACTGGAAGGCAGTTTTACCCACTGTTAGTTGCACATGGATAGTCTCTGATGCTTCGTGCTTTGCCACCAACCTGGAGGTGTGGGTATCTTTGATGAATATCGATACTCCCCCTCCTTTTGTGGTTTGGTCCAAGTTTTGGGGCCGAAAAGCATGGTATGAGGTATAACCTGGTAGTGCTGGGGTGCTCTTGGAAGCCCTGAACCAGGTTTCTGTTACTGCACAGATATCGATGTTCTCCATGCTAAGGAGAGTTTCGAGTGCGTGCATCTTGAGGTTTAGACTTCTGGCGTTGAGTAGCATTACTCTTAGTTTCTTATCCCTTATGATACCTATGGAGGTGGGTTTGTCTTTTGAGCCTTGCCTAAAAAAGGCACTATGGGGGTAGCAAGAGCCTTTGCCAATATCCGAAAGCCCAGGGGTGACAGGTGCAAGCCATCCCTAGCGAAACATCGTGGCTTGTCGAGCATATCATCCCAAGCTGACAGGCATTGGATACCCTTTGAATGACACCAGTACTTAAGCCAATTGTTGAAATTGATCATCTTGTCTTCATATTGTGGCATCATTCTTGGTGAGGGTAAGATGCTACTCATGGTCAGGGTCATACTGGCCTGGGCTACATGCTTAGAGAGCTCCTTTATGTCTCTTTTCATGTAGTCCAGGGAGGTACATCTCAGGTCATTCACACCAGTATGGACAATGACTGAGTCATATTTGTACTTGCCTTGGAGTGACCTGAGTGCTTGTGTTATGTGGCGGATCCTAGCGCCCGACAGGCTGCTCACCGTGACCCTCTCCTTGTTCAGTCTGGTGAGTGGGACGTCAGTGTGCCTGACGATAGAGTCACCTATTACAAGTGTATCAGGTGTGTTGTTTAGTCTTAAGGGCTGTGACTGTTCGGCACACTGGCTTTGTGAGATATGTGTTGCACGTGTTTTGTTTTGGGGTAGCGGTTGCTTGGGTGTCTGCTTTGGAGGTCTCTGCTGCTTAGGCAGATCTTTATTTAGATCCTCCGAGTATGTTTTTGTGTGATTATGTGTTTGGTTTGCTGTCGTGGTAGGTCTATGTGAGACTGAAATTGTAGTGAGTGTGGTTTCCTTCTCCTCCTGACTGGTTATGCCAGTACTGAGTTGAGAGAGCTTAGCCTCCAGTTTGGCTATATGGTTGCATCTCTCACATGTGTTGGAATTTGTTGGGAGGAGGAGAGGGTTGTCTGTGTACATGAGGCAGTTGTAACATTGCCTCAAGATTCCCAGATTCACCAGCTGGACCGGAGAGGAGATTGACAACTGACCTTTGCACATGCTAGAATAATATTGGGAATTCCTTAATAATTGAAAACAAGGGCCAGTGGGGAGTGAGGGTGTAGTGCTTTTAATTTTTAGTGCTGACTTATATAATTGCTTTAGCACGCAAGTGCCAGGTAACTTAAGTGCAATGTGTTACAGGTAACTTAAATGCAAAAACGACTAACAGTAACTTTCAAGTGAAACAAGGAAATAAGTACAGTAAGCAATGCAGATATCACTAGTGATCCACAGAAGCACTGAGAAGCCGCGTATTAGGTGGAATTAGCTTTCCAGGGAAATAACAAGCAAACAAACAACAAGCATATAAACAAAGCTAGATTCAGCAGGCCTGGATCTAGTCTATGCTACAGCAAACAAAGTGTACCAATTTCAGTAAGATACAGTTCAACTATTCAGGCACTATAAACCTTTAACCAGAAATTCCCAGCTCAGAAGGGCAGAGTCCAGCCTCTTCTCCCACAAGAGTGCAGACCACGAACCTTCTTAATGTAAAATAACTGGCCTGAAGCCCAAGTGCCTAAACCAGAACTAATGCACTTTAAGAATAACAGACACTGGGCTCTCAATCAGCAGTTCCCAACTTAGAAGGATGAAAGCTACCTGTCCTGCCACCACAGTGCATGCCACAAACCTTCCTAATGTAAAACAACTGGTCTGAAGCCCAAGTGCTTAATCCAAAAGACTTAGAATGATAGCTACACTTTAATCAAGTTACTACCAAGCAGTAATAAATACAATTGAATACTTTAAAGAATGCCTAACTTCTATTGTATAGCTTGTTTATAGCAGGGGTCCACCACACTGTTTTCCTTTTCATGGAGGAGTGAGTCTTGGTTTTGTTTGAGATAGCATGATCCATGCATTCTTGTAGGTGTTCGTAGAGTGCGTTAGTAAAGGATTTTGCAGCTTGGACAGTGTTATCCTTTAGCATGGGGGCTTTGAAACTTCCCACCTTGGTCTTAGGTAACATGAAGTTTGCTTTTGAAAAGTTTTTCATGGTGGTTTCTTTGACCGGGGGTGGTGGTGGAATGTGGATATCCAGAGTGATTAGTTTATGGTCAGATCTATCCAGCGAGGGGTTGACCTCCAGCATGGAACACCGGTCGCCCATGTTGGTGATGACCAGGTCCAATATGTTGTCACCTCTGGTGGGGGTGCTGACCAGTTGATCCAGGGCATTTGAGTTTATAAATTCTAGGAAATATTGAGCAAGGGCGTTTGTACTTGAGTTTTTCTCCCAGTTAATGCTTGGGTAATTGAAATCACCCAATATCAGGGTGTTTGGTAGGACCTTTATGTTTCCCAGTGTTTCCAGGAATGTGGAATGGGGGTCTTGGGACATGGTGGGTGATCTGTAGCAAGCTATAATTTGAATAGCAGTTTTGCTCATTGTTAGTTGCACGTGGATGAACTCTGAAGCATCGTGCTGTGCCACTAACCTGGAGGTGTGGGTATCCTTGATGAATATGGATACTCCCTCACCTTTTGTATTTCAGTTCAGGTTTTGTGGCCGAAATGTATGGTATGAGTTGTAGCCTGATAGTGCTGGGGTGCTCTCTTGAACCATAAACCAGGTTTCTGTTACTGCACATATATCGATTTTCACCATACTGAGGAGTGCCTCGAGTGCATGCATTTTGAGGTTTACACTTCTGGCATTGAGTAGCATTACCCTCAGTTTTTTGTTACTTGTGCTATTTACGGCAGTGGATTTGTCTTTTGTGTCTTGCCTAAAACAGGCACTATGGGGGTGGCAACAGCCTTGGCCAGTATTTGAAAGCCTAAGTGTGACAGGTGCAAGCCATCTCTAGCGAAGCAGCGTGGCTTGTCGAGCATGTCATCCCAGGCTGACAGACACGGGATCCCCTTTGAATGACACCAGAAGCTTAGCCAATTGTTGAAATTGATCATTTTTTCTCTATACTGTGGTATCATTTTTGGTGAGGGCAGGATGCTACTCAGGGTCAGGGTCATACCGGCCTAGGCTACGTGATCAGAGAGCTCCTCCGTGTCTCTTTTCATGTAGTCCAGGGAGGTACGGCTCAGGTCATTCACACCAACATGGACAACGACAGAGTCATATTTGTACTTGTTCTGGAGTGCCCTGAATGCTTGTGTTATGTGATGGATCCCGGCACCCAACAGGCAGCTAACAGTAACCTTCTCCTTTTTCAGCCTAGTGAGTGGGACATCAGTGTGCCTGACTATAGAGTCACCTATTACTAGTCTGTTGGGTATGTTATTTTGCCTTAAGGGCTATGATTGTGTGGCACACTGGTTTTGTGAAGTATGTGTTTCGTGGTTTGTGTTAGGGGGTGTAGGTTGCTTGGATGTCTGCTTTGGAGGTCTCTGTTGCTTTTGAAGATTTTTATTTAGAGCCTCCGGGTATGTTTTCATGTACTTATGTGTGTTTTATGCCGGTACTGGTTTCATAGGTCTATGTGAGACTGGTGGTGTGGTGCAAGTAATTCCCTTCTCCTCTTGACTGCCTGGTCCAGTCTTGGGTTGAGAGAGCTTAGCCTCCAGTTTGGCTGTATAATTGCATCTCTCGCATGTATTAGTGTTTGGTGGAAGGAGAAGAGGGTTGTCTGTGTACATGAGCCAATTGTAGCATTGCCTCAAAATGCCCAGATTCACCAGTTGGCCTGGAGAGTACACCTGAAACTGCCCTTTGGACATGCCTGGATAGGTACAGTGAACTGTTTTACTGATTGACTGGTAAGGTCGAATAGAGAGCCTTGTCCTTCTCTACAGTATAAGGGGGTCTAGTGCTAAGGTTTATTAGTGCTTGCTATGAGTTTTGAGCAAGTGCCAGGATGAGAAGTGAATGGTTTGAGTGCTTAAGTTGAAAGTTTGTCTAGTTCCAAGGGAAAAATTGAAGAGTAGACTTTGTGGAGCCGGGAATAGTTATACCCTAGCTAACCGGTGCTGCCCGGCGTGCAAAACCACGCAAATGCGGGTTTTATAGCAGGGAAATGAAAGAGATAGAAATTAGCCCAAAATGGCCAATAAACTACTAATTTCTGGGCTGAAACCACTCCTCCAGGTACAGATAGGCTGCTCAAAGCCCCCTCTCTCACAGTGAACAGAGAAACTGACTTCTATCCAAGTAAGGTATGGGCAAATACAGAAACTTGTAACACAGCCCTGAATTCAGCACTAACCTGACAACTGGACTATACTAGCTTAGAAAGGTGGGAAAACAACTATATTATTTTGGGGTTTTTGTGTTTTATTTTTTCAGAAAATAAAGCAGATACAACAAAAAAAAAACTTTAAATGCACAGAAATGGCTATCACACTTGAGTGTGTAGCCTACAACAGTTAAACATATAAACACAAAAATGAATTTGTTAAAGTGCAGGCAGTAAAATAAGTGCAATATGTAGCTGAAACAAGCTTTTTAAATCACAGAAACTCTAAAAAAGTGGTGTTTTAGGCGGTATTAGCTAAAGGCAGCAAGGAAATGCAGAAAAATGATAATCACTTCAAAGTCTCTCTTTTGTCTCTCTGCTGCGGTAGAACTCTGCAGGGCACCAGGCAGGAGCTTGCTGAGCTGTATACTAGCACAAAAACCTTGCAAATGTAGGTTTTATAACAGGGAAATGAAAGAGAGAAATTAGCCCAAAATGGCCAATAAACTACTAATTTCTGGGCTGAAACCACTCCTCCAGGGACAGATAGGCTGCTCAAAGCTCCCTCTCTCACAGTGAACAGAGAAACTTCCTTCTATCCAAGTAAGGTATGGGCAAACACAGAAACTTGTAACACAGCCCTGAATTCAGCATTAACCTAAAAACTGGACTATACTAGCTTAGAAAGACAGGAAACAAGTATTTTTTTGTTTGTTTTTTTTCAGAAAATAAAGCAGATACAATAAAAAAAACACTTTAAATGCATAGAAATGGCTATCACACTTGAGTGTGTAGCCTACAACAGTTACACAGGTAATTTAAACACAAAAACAAATTTGTTAAAGTGCAGGCAGTAAAATAAGTACAATATGTAGCTGAAACAAATTTTGTAAATCACAGAAACTCTAGAAAATCTGTATTTTAGGCGGAATTAGCTAAAGGCAGCAAGAAAATGCAGAAAAATTATACTTAATCACTCCAAAGTCTCTCTTTTGTCTTTCTGCTGCTGTAGAATTCTGCAGGGCACTAGGCAGGAGCTTGCTGAGCTGTATACTAGCATAAAAATATTGCAAATGTGGGTTTTACAGCAGGGAAATGAAAGACATAGAAATTAGCCCAAAATGGCCAATAAACTACTAATTTCTGGGCTGAAACCACTCCTCCAGGGACAGATAGGCTGCTCAAAGCTCTGTCTCTCACAGTGAACACAGAAACTTCCTTCTAGCCAAGTAAGGTATGGGCAAACACTTGTAACACAGCCCTGAATTCAGCACTAACCTGAAAACTGGACTATACTCGCTTAGAAAGGCAGGAAAACAAGTATTTTTTTTTGTTTTTTTTTGTTTTTTTCAGAAAATTTCAGTTTCAGAACTCACATCATACATTTCAGTTTCAGAACTCACATCCTTCAGAAAATGTATGCTGAACCAACCCCTTTCACTCTGGCAACATTCTACATTTATAAGAGCAATATTTGAAATATGTCCCTAGTTTTGTCCCATTTTCCCCCCATTTGGACAGCCTTGGGCCAGATTTCTTGCAGTAAGGGGTTGGACAGGGGGTGATGTTTACACTTCACCTGTCTGCAGCTGGTTGCGTATATCCATGGCATATGTGTATGTGGTGTTATTGACCACCACTACAGAGCAGATATGTGTGTTGCTTCTGGACTTGCAGACACACATCTGGAAGGCCTAGTGATTGGCCTTGGTGGATTTCTCCAGTTTGCACTCAAAGACAGCCTTACAGTACATCACCTGTGACTTAAAAACAACCAAATGCGACTCGAAGACACAGATGATTAAGGACTTTCATTCGTTTAATACAGTTCTTCAGAAACAGCCATATTACACAACTAATACCCATTTATACCATCATTTATTGAGTTCAAATAATTAACCATTCAGAATCTTACAGTCTTAATATACTAATTAAGGTACTTAAGTGTTTAAAAACACAACCCAAATAGTACACAAGTGCATTGTACATTAATAAGAAACATTATCTACTAAAACAATATATTTACATAATGTCTAACTACTCTTAAATTTTAAAAGGCATTTAATAGAAATTTTCTCATTAATGCCTCCAATTTGCACTCAAAGACAGCCTTAGGGTACATCACCTGTGACCTTATTTGCTTGTACAGAACAAGGTGCCATGGCTTCCAATGAGGCACCTGTTCCTTCTTGACCCACCCTGCGATTATTTCCACCAATGATGATAGCTGTGTATTGCTGCTGTCCACCACAGACATTCAGCCTACCTTGAGGGGGTATATGTTGTCCGTCAGATATTGCTGAGGCCATAAAGCTATGTAGGTGCCCACATAGTATTGTGGTGTGAGACTGGACACTGCTGCTAATGCCAACATATGTGACGCCCTTCATGTGGGCCTTGCCCATTTTCCTTCCCTGTGCGGGGGACATTATGGAGGTGTGGGGGCTACAACTTCACATACAGTAGGTGGAAATACCTCACAGGACAGGACATGTGGAGACAGCCCAACAACATGGGGGACAAAGCTCCAGAACTGGGTACAGATTGTATGCCATTAGTGCTGTTATACACATGGAGGGTTGCTAGATTGACAGGGTTCATCTGGACATGCATTTACTGGGTGACTTGACATCTGACAGTGATATGCCTCTGACATACCTCTCAACTGGCATGTTGTCCACAGACTGGCCAGATGTGTGCCTGTTATGCTTGGTCTGTTCCTCAAACAATGTCTGTTTTTGTGGGGTTGGTAGGATAATGTGAGGATTATAGTCCATAACTGTTGACATCCATTGGTGTTCCAGACATAATATCCTTCAGAGATGTTATGTTACAACAGCACATGTAACACCAGCCACTGTTTCTGTTTGTAACACCATTATGTGTGATATGTCCCATTTTCCAGCCCCCTGTCCCACAAGTACATCATGTGTTGTCTAGATGTCCTGCACTATGAGGTGCAGAGGTATGGTATACCATTAATTACCAACTGCACTCCAGTTATCATGCCAATGACCTTACAGACTTCTGGCCATGGTATGCAGTGGTGGCCAGGATTATGGTTCCACACCATGGTAATTCTGTGGAAATCTGTATATATTACAGTTATGTATGTCTGACCATTGTGAACAGACTGCCAAGATTGTGTAGCACCGTTTTGTGTAGATGTTTGTTGGGCTGGGTAGGGAGAGTAGCAGATGTGAGTGGCATACATCTTTTACCTATCTGACTCTGAATGTTGCTACAGCTGCTGGCAGTCTATCAGGTCTACATACTTGTAGGGGCTGAATGTGCAATGTCCTGTAACACCTCAGAATGCCCAGTACACTGTGAATTGGGCCAGTATATCTCAGTGTAGTGTGTGACTGGCAGTCAGGATATGTTTGTTCAGACAGTCATTCTACTCTAGAGTTCATTTTGGGTACTGGTATGTTGCTGTGACTGTGGTGCAAATGTTTTTGGGTGAACATTTTTGCACCACTCTCTGCTTTTCACTACAGTTCCATCACTGTAGTGCATGCTATATTTGAATATACATGGGTAATTGCCCAGAGGAGATGTGGGGGAGTGTCATGTTGGTGTTACTGAGCTTCATAAGGTGCTGGGTGACATGTTTGGCAGCTGTCAGGGGATTTCCATTCTGTTACATCACTGCGGTCATACCTCTACACTGTCCTGAGGCCTAGATACTATCCAGATGCATGGCTCATATGTTTGATCTGTTCCCCAGACAGTTGTTTTCCTTAGCTAATCAGTAAGATACTCTGGGGAATGCAGTTACTAAATGCTAACATCCATTGGTATTACTGGCTTCATATCCCTCAGAAAATATATATTATAACAAAGTTGGTAACACCAGCAACTGTCTACATTTATTATTATTATTACAGCAATATGTCTAATATACCCCTGTGTTTGAGCCTCTGTCCCCCAATTATGTCAGGCTTTGTCCAGATGTCATGCACTAAGTGGTTCAGCGGTATGTAGTAACATTATTTATTGCATTCATTCCTGCTACCATCCCAGTGATGTCATAGACCCCCAGACATGTAACAAGGAAGCGGCCATAGGTATGAGTCCTGTGCCTGTACATTCTGTGGGAAACTGTACATTTGAGACATCTGTATATGTCTGCCTATTGTTAAAGACTGTTAGGATTGTGTAGCAGTGTAGTGTGTACATGTTATTTGGGGTGTGTAGGGAGGGGGTACATGTGAGTGTCATAGGCCCTTTCTATCTGACCGTGCATGCTGTTCCGGTTTCTGGTTCCCTATCACCTGTATATGTTTGTTCATGCAGACCATGACATGTCCCATAACACCTCAGGATTCCCACTACACTGTGACTTGGGGCAGTATACGTAGGGGTAAAGTGTAAGTGGCAAACAGGATTTTGTTGCTCACACAGTCATTATACTGTAGAGTTCAGTTTGCTTACTGGTATGTCACTTTGACTGTGGTGCAATTGTTTGGGGGTATGCACTTTAACACCAGTGTCTGTTTTCCACTAGTGTTACATCCCTATAATGCCTGTTATATTTGCTAACGCATGTGTACAGCCCCCAGATCTGGATTTGGGTAGTGTTATGTCAGTCTGATTGTAGTTTGGACATTGCTCGGTAGCTCAGTGTAATTTCCCTAATGTTATGTTATGTCCACATATTCATAGGATGTGCAGTTGTCTGGCTGATATCTTTGGTCTGGTCCCCATAACTGTTGTGTATTTCTGACACATCAGTGAGATGATGTGGGGACTGAGGTCACTAACTAATGAGAAACAATTGAGTCCTGGAATTGCGATATTTCAGTTGATAAATGTTAGGATATACAGTGTTACTACATTAACTTTTTCAGCTTATATACTGATGATGTATTTTGGATATATCCTTATTTTCATGTCTTTGTCAGGCTTGGTTCAGGATCATTGCACTAAAGGGTTCTGAGCATACCTCTCCACTGTCAGGATTTTCACAGAATGTCCAGATGTTTGACCCATACCATTGTTCAGTTCCACAATTTGTATCTGTCTGTTAAATCACAGTGATGATCCAAGGATTTATGTCAGTAAATAATGGCATAACATTTCAGTTTCCATCCTCATATCCTTCAGTAATTGTCTGCTGAAAGGCACCTTGTTGCTGTAGCAAATGCCTTAATTTGTAACAGCAATATTTGAAATATGCTCCTATATGTGGCCCATTCCCCCTCCCTTTTACAGCTTTTGTACATAACGGTATATATATATTTTTTTCTTCCTTTATATTTTTATATATGTGTATCTATATTATGATTCCACTTTTTCATATATATGTTTCATCAGACATATATCTGTATACACACACACACACACACACATATATATATATATATATATATATATATATATATATATATATATACATACACACACACACACACACACACACACACACACACACACACACACACACACACACACACACACACACACACACACACACACACACACACACACACACACACACACACACAAAAAAAAAAAAAACACATGAATGATTCCACAAAGCTTTCTCCCTAATGTTGTATGCCTGCATTGCATGATATGTTTAAAAAATCAACATTAATTCCTGTAGCTCAGATGGTTTAGCGGTACATTCGTGTGCAGGGTTGTGGGTTTGACACTTGGGACTGCTGCTTTTTTCATTAATGTTAAATGACCAGAATACATGATATGTTTGTTAAAGCATTACAGCTTTTCACAGCTCAGATGGTGTAGTGGTATTTTGCTGTGATTGTGGAGGACAGCATCCTGGGTTCGAGACTTGGCAGGGCTGACTATTTTTTGCTGGGCAGAACAAGGTCTGATGGATACAGAGTGATTATGGCACATTTAAGCATATTATACTTATAATTTTGTATTATAAAATAATATTTATATACATATTATAATTTTACATTTACCTTCCATGACATTACCCTATGTGCTTTCATTAAATTATATTCTTGTGTGACTATACTGTATCGGGTACTTGTGTTTATATGGGTGTTTCACATCTTTTCTACACTGACATCTCACTTTTAGAACTGCTACACTATCCCAGTTGAGAAAAAAATTTGCTAGATAAATTAAGTTTACTAAAATAATTTTAACTCTACTTTCACATAGGAAAATAAGTTTAAATCATGGATGCCTGTCTGCAAAGCCACGACTCTAACCACTACACTTTCTGGGCTTACAAATTTCTATTTGCATTTAGCTCCTATGGTATGTTTAAGCTATGCTAAGTGAACGATCATAATGTGCATGCCCACTTAGCTACACTTAAACGTTCTGTAGGCTAGTGAAAAAAAGTATATATTATTATTATATTATTAGATTATATGAGTATGTATTGTGGTATTCTGATAATTACTTGGGACTGCAATCGTGAAATACTGGCGTTCATTTCGGTTACAGGCTTCTATCCTTCAGGGACTCCTGCTAATACATATCCTGTTATCTATCAAATTTCTAAGTGTGTGAGGGCAATTTTTCAGGTGTGTCCCTAATGTAGTATTTATTCTCCCCATCATTTGTGCCTTTGTTAACATGCACTGCTGTCATGGGCACCGGAACTATAGAGCGCAGGGTGAGAGGAGCCCTCCCACTTTTGCAGATCATCCATACCTCTGCCCCTTTCATTTTACATGCCTCCAGCTGCCGCGATGATGTCAGCGCACCTATTTCTGGCTATTTTTCCGAGAGGGAATGGATTTCAGAAGCTGCTGCCTACAGAAACAGGATTTAATTTCCAGAATAATGGAATGGACTAGCTGCTGTAGGGCAGAACGACAGGATGTAATTGCAAAGTGGAGTGGACAGACTCTGAAGTGGGAACAGGATTTAGATTTTATTGCAGAGCGGAATGCTAGCCTATCAGAGTAAGTACAGTACACACTACGTGTGTGTGTGTGTGTGTGTGTGTGTGTGTGTGTGTGTGTGTGTGTGTGTGTGTGTGTATGTGTTCATGTTGGTCTGTGTGAAAATGCCCCCAGCAGGATACATATGGTGGCCTAGGCAGATAAAAGGAGCCTAAAGTCCCTAGCCACCATCACTTGTGAATTTATGCCTCACATTTTTGTTCTGCACTTGTGAATTTATGCCTCACATTTTTGTTCTGTTCCTCTGGTTTACAGGAGTGGTAAAAGCTTTTATTCTAGCAATTTTCTAAGGTTATAAAATCAGTATTTGAAATGTGTCCCTATTTTGGGGCTGTATTCCCCCATTATTGGCTTTGTTCTGTATTTTTGTGCTAAGAGGTTGAGAGCTATGATGAGAAGTGAGAAATGAATTCACTAAATTATATGATAGCCATTTAAGTTTGTCTTCCTGTTTTTCAAGAAACAGGCAAAAAAAAAGAAGAAGTAAGTAGCGTCACCAAAGGCAATGCACATCAAAATATAAAACTCCCAAAAACAAATGGTTCTGCCACCAATTCCACTTAAAAACACTTGAAACTTTAATAAAATATACGATGATAAGATAAAATAAAATAAACACACTGGCTCATAAACCGGATAAGTGCTTTCGGTATAAAGTCTTTTTCAAATCCTAAATGTTTGTCAGTGAAACTTCCTCTTAAATACCTTCATTTCCTAGTGTTCACTCAGTTAGATGCATTTAGTAACCATAGCAGCATACACACCCTTTTAATTATGTCATTTTGAGTGCTGAAGAGCTTTCCCTTTTAGTGCAGGTTTTAAATGGACAAATGCATTCAGACCTGGTGACTGATCTAATTGCAAAGTCATTATCTACTTCATCTCTTCAATTTCTGTTTGGTTTACTAAATCCCCACCTCTTGGTGTTTCATGAAGCCTAGTTAGCATTTGATTAGTTATCAGATGTGGAAGTTGCAAGGCATGCTCTCATATAAACATCTCAAATACTTTTACACATCCCCTGACTAAGAGGAACTATAAGTTTGAATGATTTGCAAACTGTCGGAGTAAGAACATTATCTATGTGACAACCTGCAATCATTGCAAGGCATACTACATAGGGAAAACTAATCAAATGCTCAAGGAACGTATCCTAAAGCACTTATCTGACATAAGAAAAAAAGTTACCAGCAATGCACTTTATATGCATATTAGTATAAATGACAGTCATTCTTTCAAGTTCATAGCACTAACTAGGCTCAATCAGATCAGTCACCAGGTCTGAATGCATTTGTCCCTTTAAAACCTGCACTAAAATGGAAAACTGTTCGGCACTCAAAATTACATAATTAAAAGGTTGTGTATGCTGCTATTTATTTTTATTTTATTTTATTTTACATTTGTTGACCGGGATAGTCCAACTGGATGCATGTCCATTTTCAGCGGAGGCCCGGGGAGAAATGCTCCAAGGGTAAGCAGAGACAGCATTACATAATACCAGCATTACATATTACAAACATACTATTTACAGAGATTACATAAGTAAGCAAGTTAAACAAGTTCCACAGGTTAGAGTTAATCCTGAGCGCAAGTCAGGATTAAACTAAATTACACAGTAAACTGGTTAACAGATTTTTACACATTCTAGAGAGAGTTAGCCAGGCTTGATACAGTGACATAGCCAGTTAAGTGACAAATGTTGTTTGAGTCTAGTTTTAAATTCACCTAAGGTGGAAAGTAAGGTAATATCAGCTGGAAGAGAGTTCCAGGATCTACTTACAGAGTTTGCAAAGAGAGAGTCACCGGCTGTGTTATTAATTTTGCTAGTCTAAATTAATAGTTTGTTAGAGGATCGAAGCAGTCTAGGATTGTTATAGGGGGTGATAATATTTTTAAGTGCAGGAGTATTGTCCAGATTATAGAGGATTTTCTAGGCCATAATCAGTTGGTTATACTGGATTAGGCTGGGTAGTTCAAGCCACCCAAGCTGATTTAGATTGATGCAATGATGTGTCCTAAAAGGCAGCCCAGTGGCAAACCTGGCAATGTAGTTGTAGCAAATTGAGAGTTTGTTAAGGACAGTCTTGTTTAAATTTGAGAGTAGAGGGGATGCATACAGAAGGGTTGAAAGAAAGTGAGAGCGAGCTATGGCAATTTTAGCTGGAGGGGTTAGTTAGACTTTTATTCTGTAAAGTGACCCTAGTTTTTTTATTGATGGTTTTGATAGTTTGGTTAACATGTAGGTCGAATTTTAGATTATTGTCTATGATGACACCTAATAGTTTTGTAGAGCGGTCAGAGGAGATTACTGTGCCATCATTTGAATTTATGATAAAGGTGAAAGCAGTAGACCTATGTGTTGGTGAAAATAACAGCATTTTAGTTTTTTTGGGATTTAGGATCAGGTGATATTCAGAAAGCCAGTTTTCTATTGTATTAAAGGTGGTCTGGGTAGCTGACCATAACTCTACTGGAGATGTGGCTGAGCAAATCAGAGTAGAGTCATCAGCATATTGGATACAGCTGACTTTTGGGATGACGGTATAAAGGTCATTAATGAAGATGGAGAACAGCAAGGGCCCTAGTATAGAGCCTTGTGGTACTCCAAGGGTGTTAGGTAGAAGGTTAGAGAGTTTGTTCTGCCAGAGGACAGCCTGCTGTCGACCATTCAGGTAGGATTGAAACCATTGAAGGGCTCTAGTATCTAGACAGAATGTTTGCAAGGTGTGGATTAAAAGTTGGTGATCAACCATATCGAATGCCTTGGAAAGATCCAAGAAGAGGGCTGAGGATATATAATTATTGTTGTGATTATGGTTTATGGTGTTGGTAAAGGCTAGGAGGACTGAAGTAGTGCTGTGATGAGGACGGAAGCCATGCTGAGTGTCTGCCATAAGGTGATTCTGGATTAGGTGGTGCATGAATTGTCTATGAATACATTTTTCCATAATCTTTGCAAGTGGAGAGAGTATTGCTATTGGCCTATAATTGGAGAATTTAGTAGAGCTGCCTCCTTTGTGAAGTGGGATTACATAGGATATTTTCCAGATGGTGGGAATTTTAGCTTCTACTATGGTTCGATTGATTAGTATTAAGACGGGGTAAGCAATACAATCAGCTGATTTTTGTAGGTACCCGGCAGGGAGTTGATCAGCAGAAAGTGTAGTGGGTTTTAATTTTTTGATCAAGGTACGGATAAGTGAAGTGGCGACTGGTTGGAAGCTGAATGCGAGTAGGTTTCTAGGGGTGCTACTTTCAGGACCAGGGTAGCTAGGAGGCAGTTGGCTAGCTAGGGCTTGAATTGTCTCAGTAAAGAATCTGTTAAAACTGTCAGAAACATCTTCAGGGGTCTTATCAATAGTAGCAGCAGGGACTGGGGTTGAAGTTTGTCCAGGATGTAGTAGATTATTTAAACCTGCCCAAAACTTCTGAGGGTTATTTTGATTTAATGTCTGTATGGTTACTAAATGCATCTAAGTGAGTGAACACTAGGAAATGAAGGTATTTAAGAGGAAGTTTCACTGGCAAACATTTAGGATTTGAAAAAGGTATTATACTGAAAGCACTTATCTGGTTTATGAGCCAGTGTGTTTATTTTATTTTATCTTATCATTGTATATTTTATTAAAGTTTTCAAGTTCCAAGTGTTTTTAAGTGGAATTGGTAGCAGAACCATTTGTTTTGGGGAGTTTTTCAAGAAACTGCTGATTTAGCTTAGTGGTATGTTGCTCTGACTGTAGTATACAGGTTTTGAGGTTCAAGACTTGGCAGTGAAATGCATGGTGATAACAACATTTTATGTAAGCAACTTTCCAAAATTATACAGGCAATGTTTAAAATGTGAACTTGGTTTTGGGCCTTTTGCCCCTCCCCCCCAATTGAAAATAAGTTCAAGAAGCTGTGCAACATGCCTATGGCTTACACTCTACTGTGATTCTGTATTTATATATTGTGTGTAGAATTAGACTGTTATCATGGAAATGTTCTGAATAGGGCAGTTTGGTCATTATTGGTGCATGCATTTTGCTTCATTGCCTACTGGAAAAATGTTCAAACAATACATTTAAAATGCAATTGTGTGTGGAAGTAGACCGTTATCATGGAAATGTTCTGAATAGGGCAGTTGTGTCATTATCAGTGCATGCATTTTGCTTCATTGCCTACTGGAAAAATGTTCAAGCAATAAATTTAAAAAGCAATTGTGTGTGGAAGTAGACTGTTATCATGGAAATGTTCTGAATAGGGTAGTTTTGTCATTATTGGTGCATGCATTTTGCTTCATTGTCTACTGAAAAAATGTTCAAACAATAAATTTAAAATGTGCTGTAACTTAAGTCTAACAAGTGTGCTGTATTATACAAGGAATATAATTTAATACATTCAGGAAGGTGAATCAAGGAAATCATACATGTATGCATAGCCCTAAAAATGTGTTTGAAAACAGCTCAGAGGAAAGGCTCAAAATCATGGGCAAATTTTAAGCTTTACTCTTGTTACCAAAGCAATGGATGAGGGTAAAACAGTTCACACTACATTACCTTGACCTGGCCAAGCCTTTTGACACAATCCTCTACTCAGGTGTAGTACAAAAGATGAATAATGTAGGAGCAAACACTTACATCACCAGCTGCATTGTCAGTTTGGCTCACAGGATGCAGGAGATCAAAACAGGGGAAGAGACCAGTCACCAATGGATTCCCCCAGGGTTCAGTACTGAGACTTTTTCCTGTCTGGCATATACACCTCAAAAGTAAAAGGAAATACCAAAGAGCTTTGGCCAGCTAAGTTTGAGATGACTGCAAGCTAGGAGAAATTATTGAATCCCCAAATGACTTAACCATCATGCAGGAAGGTTTGTACCAAATAATAACTGGTGTCAAAATCATGACAATGCCCTCTGAGAACTGATCCAATTGTCTGACATTTGGGAACTTGTGTGTACAGTGACCTAACTTTTGACCACCATGTGCCCAGAGTCATAAGAAAGCCTTTATATATTGCACAGCTTATAAACAAATTAATTGTGACTAGATGTAGTGATGTTGTTGTCCCCCTTTACAAAGCTCTCATTATGTCAATCATTTTGTATAATGCCCAGTTTGGCATGTATCTGTCCAGCCCCATGCAACAATTGGAATACCTTCAGAGATACCTTACTAAAAGGATACAAGTCCTAAACAATAGGTCTTGCATGGACCACCTCAAAGATTTATTACTATACTCAGTATCCTAGAGTGCTTAGAGGTGACATGTCTGGCATACAAAGCATCCTCTGACATAATACAGATGGACCTACTGAACATCAGCAAGTCAAATGGCATCAGAAATACTCAGCCCAGGTATCTAAACTGAATGTTGTGGAGAGATGGATATATATCACAGAGGTTACCACTGTTCCAGAACAGACTATCCATAAAAATAAAGCAAAGCCCATCCATCCATATTCAAATCCAACTTGGATCTAAGGATGGGTAATAGAAAATGTACTCCAGGATTTTCCCTCATGCCACTAATGGATAGAGGCAGTTCTAAATGCTGCATCCATTACATGGCCCCCTCAAACTATCTATGGTATGATCAGAGTTGTTCTCACTAGGGCTAATATACAATTATCAGCCATGGGGATAGCTAAGACCAAGCAGAAAATGTTAATTCAAGCACCAAAAGGAAATTGGCTAAGCTTAAAATGTCCTCCAAGTGAACCTATGTTGTGGTAGCAAATAGTTATAAAAAATTACCCTTTTTAGTTCACTAAGTGCCCCTGTCACCCTCTGCCCCCCCCCCCCCAGTCTTTAACAGCTTCTGGCACCTATGACTGCTGAAGGGGATATTGGTATACATTTGCTTTCAGACTTCTACTCTTACAAAATTCATGGTAATGCATGACCTGTTCTCTATCAACTCTCTATGTTTGTGGGGCTATGCTTGTGTTTTTTTTTTTCACTTTCGGGGATTTATACCATATTATGTGTGCATTTGCACACATTTCCTGCTTTAGCAGGTTGCAAAAGTGTCATACAGCACTTTAGCAATGCAGGGAGTGTGTCACAGAGCCTGTTACACACCCCCTGAATTACTTTTTTGTTGCAGAGTTTTAAAATGATAATTTTTTCATTTCAGTGTCTGCGGACACTGAAATACTGGGATAATAATAGGCAAAGCTCTAATATTATGCCAGTTTGGCTTAGAAAGTGGCGTATGGCACTTTCTGAATGCAGGGTGTGTGTTTAGTGTCCGTGAACTACTTTGACATGCCCCCTGCACTCGTTCACGGTTCATGTCCGTGTAGATTAAACAGCAGATCGCCTTATGAATATGCAAGGTGCGTTGCTGTTCTAAATGGACACGAGCCACTCCGTGCAAGAATAGTTTTATTCTTGCATGGAGCTTCTTGAATCTGGGGGTCCGTTTTATATTTTCCTTAAGGAATTTTTTAAGTGCTTCACTTGATTCTACTTTATTTTCTTGATTATTGAGTTTATTAAAATATACTCTAAAGGCTTCTAGAATTCCTTCTAAGTCTGATATTTTTCTTTTTTTGTCTATAATGTATATTTCTTTTATCTGATTTGCCTTTATCATTCTTTTCTTCCTGTTAGCTATTCTCCGTTGATATTTTTGGATTCATAGAGCAAGTGCATAGTTTGATCTTCTCTAGATTAATCATTGGTTTACGGTTCAATATCTCCAAGTATTTTTTATTGAGGCCTTCTAATTTTCTTTTCTGAAGCTAAGTTTCCTTTATGAATATCTAATTTCATTTTGTCTGTTTTAGTTTGTAGTTCTGCCAGTTCTTTATTCTAATGCTTTTGTTTGTTTTTATATTAGGCTACTGCCTTCCCCATATAAATATGCTTTCATTGCATCCTATATATATATATATATATATATATATATATATTTATACGTATATATGTGTATATTATATATATATATATATATATATATATATATATATATATATACACACACACACACACACACACACACATATATATATATATATATATATATATATATATATATATATATATATATATATATATACCTCTGCTACCTTTTCTGTGAGGTTTAAATTTTGCATCTCTGCAGTATAGTATTGTTTAAACTCTTTAAGGTCTGCAATATATGTTGGAATTTTTATGACTGTAAGTTTTCTCTTAAAGTTAAAATCTATTTCAAAAGTTATTGTATTATGGTCTGAGAAGGGGCAGATGATTGTTTTGACTTTGCTTATTTTTTGTGGTAAGATCTTTTGTTATATACACTCTTATCTATTCAGGAAAAGGTGTTATGTCTATGTGAGTAATGTGTGAATATCAATGAATCTTGTTCAGCATATTTGTTAATGTCCATTAAGTTATATGAGTCAGTAAACTCTGTAAGTAATTTTGATAGTGGATTTCTTGCGTGTTTTAGCATTTGTGTCCTCTTCTTTCATTATACAATTAAAATCTCCTACAATTATTGTATTACCTTTGGAATGTTATTATGTTTTCTAAATGTTGTTTGGCTGCCCAGACACCCAGTCCTGGTATCTTATAGTTGTTTACCAGGGTATAAGCCAAACCATTTATTAATATTGACACTAAATAAAACATTCCTGAGTTATCATTGACTGTATTTATGATATTGGGCATCAGGGTAGTCTTTCTCTATAATATTGCTACGCCTGTTTGCTTAACCATTAACCTGTTTTTGTGTTTGTACATAACCTTGTATGTGTGCAGAAAACGTTTTACCATTCATTTCATATATATTATAAATGCATTGCATAGACATCCATTTAAAAGGTATAAATAAAAACTGGCTGCATAAAAAGTGGTTTTCAAAATATAAACAACAAGTCATTCCCTTCATGGGAGAAAACATCCCATCATTGAATAGGTTTACCATTCAAGTGACCCCACTTATCCCTATTCAACATGTTCCTTCAGCTTTCCCAACAAGAAATATAACTAAAAGCATCAAATTCTTACTGCTTGTGTACTGTCAAACTTCAACTATTGAACTGTATAATATTCAATTAAACACTATTACAGAGATTATTATATATTACTGTCCGTAGTTACTGCTGTGGTGGTGCTGCGGTAGCGTTGTTGCCTCACAGTAAGACATTGTCCTGTTCGATTCCCAGTTAGAGCATCTTCTGTGTGGAGACATGCTTGAATGGGTTTACCTTAGTTGAAGGTTGTGCATCAGGGCCGGCAACTCGGCAGGTAAAAAATCTACTGCCAATCATTAGCAGACCAGCGTTCTGCTGTGGTGACCCCTAACAGGGAAAAGCCGAAAGACACAACAACTGTCTGTAGTTAAATAAAATAGTGTAACCAACTTTAAATACAACATTGTTCTAGTATATACATCTTATATTTTATCTCTCTATATTATTTAATGTCCTTCAGCTGACATCTCTTTTCAGTGTAACAGAATCTATTGTATAGTGTCAACGTTTTATTTAGACAACACTTTATTATCAATGCATTTCTTGCTTCATTTATCACCATTGTATACATATATATCCTTTAGCCCATATGTATATTTCTAAGTAGCCATTTTATTTTTACTGTTTCTTTACACCAGATTTAATATACAACTAAGATGACTGTTAGTATTTGTTGCAAACCCTATGTGTACACAGTCCAAGCAGCTTCATATTTCCTACTGTTAAGACAACAGAGCCTTATGAAACTTCATTTGTTTCAACATCCAGTCAGGTTAATGAAAATGTTATTGTTGTAAACTGTAGATTTTAATATATAATAACATTTTACCTTCTAATGTAATCTCTATGTATAAAATAAACAACACTTTTATATAGTACATTCATCTGTTGAGTTGAAGTCTTTACATCTTTAGATTTAGGTCTGTTTGTATTTATAGGCTTTCATAATGTTCTTGTTTAATAGATAAGTTATATGCAATTTTTGTGATGTTTTATACTTTAGATAGTATCAGCAATTGATATGAATTTATTAAGGCTTCATCTGATTCATGTAATCTCTTACTTTTAACTTTTCTTGTACCTTGTTTTGCTCTATGAAGCACAAGAGAATCCTAAGCATTTCATAAATAATATCTGAACTGCTCTTAGTATGTGAAACATATCAGTATTGCTGTATGTCTTGTTTAACAATTGAACTTAATCTACTCATCTTCATAGTCAATGACTAACTGTGGACTAACATCAAGTTTGTTCATGTTTATCACATATGAGTGTCATTTCTTATTTACCAGTCTTGTTAAGTATGTTGATTCTTATAATGCTTTCATGACATTTATATCCTACCATACTCGTGCTTTATTACATCTGGTTCAGCTTCTTACTGAATAAATTTGTGTAGATATATATTTATTTATTTATTGGTTTCTTAGCTGTTAAAATATTATTACTTTTGTTGTTACAAGTGGTCATACTTTCTTTTATAGCTATGTGTCCTAGTATGCATACATATGAGTTTGCATTAACTGTTTACATCAATTGGTTCTATCTTGTTCATGATATCCTTTTCTTTGCATATAAGGTAGTACTTTTGTGGTAATTTCTCTTATTCCATTTTAGAATTATTAAATCTATGCTATGTATATGCACATACTCAATAATGCTTTGAAAGCACGTCTATTTTGGTAAAAATATATACTTGTCACTTTAAGAGTCTTTTGGTTTATGTTAAGCCCCATACTGATTTACTTGAAGTGCTAGTCACTCTGTAATCAAGTACTTTTGTTTTGAATATGCAAGTGACTTTAATGGACTCTAGCAGTCTTTTTTTAATTGTAATACCTTGAGATGGATTAAAAACATATTTTACCAGCTCATGGCTTCAGCGTGAAAGCATTGAACTGTGAGTGAAGCTTTTAGAGTTTTAATATAGGCCATTACCTTTTAATATTAATAGCACTATTTTAACTATTAGCAAATAGTTTACAAAGGAACAAATCATAAACATTTGCTTTTTAAAGTTATATCATTTTATATTTCCTAGACCATTCACACTAGAGTTAAAAGCACTATAGCATTGTGTTATCAAATTATTAAAGCCTGAAAGCATGTATGGTAATTCCATATTTCATATGTTAAGACATGGCAAGTTAGTACTACTTGTTCTAGATATTAAAGCAGTTCTTTGATATTTGTCTTTTTATATGTTTAATATTGCATTAGTATAAATAATAAAAGGCATTTACCTTGTCATTCATACCAGAGTCAAAAGCAGTATACAATTGTGTTATTAAACTATTACAGCCTGAAAGCATGTATGGAAAATCTATTTTTCATATGTTAAGACATAGCAAGTTAGTAATACTTGATCTAGTTATTAAAGCAGTTCTTTGATATTTGTCTTATTTTAGATGTTTAATACTGCATTAGTCTAAATAATAAAAGGCATTTTCCTTGTCATTTATACCAGAGACAAAAGCAATATTGCATTGTGTTATTAAACTATTAACATCTAAAAGCATGTATGGTAATTTCATTTTTCATATGTTAAGACATAGCAAGTTGGTAATACTTATTCTAGATATTAAAAAAAGAGGTTATGTACTCACCATAATGTTTCATGTGATTTGTTCATCTTTCCTTCATTCTTACAGATGGGGGTTCAGAGCCGATCCTCGGCTCTGAGTCAGCCTACTACAAAGCTCGTGGTCTTCAGACAGCTCGAGGCCAAGTCCCTGTCCCACGATGCACCTTGAGTTACCTCAGATCTTGTTTGCTGCGTCTAACAATACCATATGCCATCCTATCACTTTTTTAGGGAAAGACCATAGAAAGACTGAGCAACCATTATAAAACTAGTATCTCAGTCCTCGAAAAAACCCTGGAGGGGTAGGAGGATGGGAAGTAAGAATGAAGGCATGATGAACAACTCACATGGAACGTTATGGCGAGTTCATAACTTCTTTGTATGAAGTTGTTCTATCTCGCCGTTCATTCTTACAGATGGGTAGCATCCCAAGCACCATATTTCCGGTGGCTCACTGGAGTATATTTTTCAGGACAGTAGAACCAAAGGAGGCCCTGTCCCTGGAGGCCCTATCAACTTTGTAATGAGACCTTGACCAAGAGGCTGCTGCACAAATATTGTCTGTAGAAAGCCTAGCAGAAAAAGTAGAGGATGTGGACACTGCTCTTGTATAATGAGCCTTAATTTTGTGTTGTAAAGGTAAATTGGCAGCTGAATAAGTGAACGTGTTGCAATCAGATAACCATTTAGATAGTGTTGTTTTTGCCACTGGTATACCTTCCCTAGAATCTGAAAAGAAAACAAAAAGTTGTTCTGATCTTCTAAACTCTTTAGTTCTATCCAGGTAAAATCTGAGCTGTCTATGAACATCAAGCTTGTGCAGCATATACTCTAGGTTGTTGGTGTGTTTGGGGAAAAACACTGGCAAATCAATGATTTGGTTAAGGTTAGCTTCAGTACAAACTTTAGGTAAGAATGGAGGATTTGTACGCAGCGACACTCTGTCAGCATGAAAAGCAAATATGGAGGTTTTATGGACAAGGCCTGTAGTTCTGATACTCTTCAGGCAGACGTGATGTCTACTAAAACAATAGTCTTCCAAGACAAAAATTTCAAATCACATGAGGAAGCCGGCTTGAAAGGTGGAAGAATAATACATGAAAGCATAACATTTAAGTTCCATGGGGTATAAGGGGATTTCACTGGTGGTCTGAGGTGGAAGGTCCCTTTGAGGAAGGCTTTGGATAGTTTGTGTGACATTATGTTCAATCCTTCAATACCAAGATGAAAATCAGAGATGGTGGCAAGCTGTACCTGAATTGAGGTTGCCGCCACTCCTTTGTTGAAAAGCATTGTCAAAAATTCTAATATAGAGGAAATGGGGGCTTGGTAGGGATCAATGTTATTCTGAGAAGCCCATATAGAAAATCTCCTCCATTTGCTAAGGTACAACTTCCCAGTGGAGGATTTATGAGAAGATATTAAAATATGTTGCATTTCGTTTGAGAGGTTATGGAACCTGGCTATGTTGGGAGTTGGAGCAGCAAAGCTGTCAATTTTAGGGAATGAAGGGAGGGATGAAGAACCCCTGACGAATGCGTCAGAAGGTCTGGAACTGGGTCTAGACTCCAAGGCTCTTTCAACAGATAAAGACGAAGGAAGGGGAACCAATCTGACAAGGCCAATGAGGGGCTATTCGAATGATGGTCCTTCTCAGGGCTTTTGCTTTCTGTAGTACTTTGGATATCAGGGAATTGGTGGGAATGCATAGAGGAGACCTGGAGGCCAATCGTGTATGAGTGCATCCCTTGGGGAATCTCCCAAAGGGGGAATCAGGGCAAAGTAGCTTCTGCATTTTGTGTTCATGTGGAAAGCAAAAAGATTGTAGCAAGGCTGGCCCCATTTGCGGAATATTCTCTCTGTTATCTTTTTTTTGAGGGATCACTCGTGAGGCAACAAAATTGCCCTGCTCAGCTTGTCTGCAATCACGTTGGATTTTATGGGGATGTGCATTGTTATCAGAAAGTGCTGGGTGGATGTAGCCCACTGCCATACTCTTAGGGCCTCTCAACAAAGGGGATAGGACCTGGTTCCTCCTTGTTTGTTCAAGTACCAGACCACTGACATGTTGTCCATCTGAATCACAATTGTCCCCAGAGGGAGAGAGTCCTGAAAGTACTGTAATGCCAAGAGTACCCCTCTCATCTCTAGGACATTGATATGCAGATGTATCTCTTGACTGGTCCATGTGTCTTGGGCTGTTGTTCCCTGAAAATGCCCCCCCCAACCTATCAGGGAAGCGTCTGTGGTCACTGTGGCCAATGGTGAGGGTAGGATAAAGGGACGACCTATCGTTACTTGAAGAGAGGTCAACCACCACCGAAGATCCATTTTGCAAGTGTTTGTTACAATAATGAGATGAGACATTGGGAGCTCTTGATAAGACCATTGTGTGAACAGCAGCCATTGTAGAATCCGCATGTGCATGCAAGCCAACGGAATTGCTATTATTGCAGCTGCCATCATCCCTAACAACTTTAGCACTTCTGATGTTGGAGCCTTGTCTCTGGATATGATGTTCTGGATTTGCTGACAAAGTAGTAATATCCTTCCTGATGACAGTTTTAAAGTGGTGGTGTCCAATTCTGCTCTGATAAAAATTATATGTTGTGATGGTGACAAGGCAGATTTTTCTGGATTTATGGTAATGCCCAGTTGATTGCAAAGAGAAAGAGTGGTGTCTCTGGCTTGAATTAACTGATGCCTGGTGGTGGCAGTGAGGAGCCAATCATCTACGTACGGAAACACCTGGAATCCCAAACACCTCAGGTGAGTCGTGACCACTGCCATAGATTTGGTGAACACTCTGGGCGCTGTAGTGAGACCAAAGGGCAGGGCTCAAAACTGGTAATGATTGGCTCCCAGCCGGAAGTGCAGATGATCCTTGGATGGTCTGGCAATTTTTATATGGTAGTATGCATCCTGGAGATCTATCGAGCAAATCCAATTGTCTTTCCCTAAGAAGGAAAGTATCAACTGAAGCGTGACCATCCAGAACTTCTCTTTCTTGACATATCTGTTTAGTCTGCTGAGGTCCAAAATAGGTCTCTAGTCCCCTGTCATTTTTGGAACTAAAAAAAATCTTGAGCAAGTTCTGGATCCTGTCTGGTCTTCTGGGACTGGTTGGATGACTCTTTTTCTTAGCAACGTTTGTACCTCTACTGTTGCTTGTTCCCTGTAACTGGGTTTAACGTCCGGGATTTTTGTTGTCAATGGAGGGGGGATGGCAAAGGGAATGAAATATTATCTGGAAACTATACTTTGTACCCAGTTGTCGTTTGTTAGTTTGAGCCAGGCATCTGGATACAAAGATAAGCGACCACCGGCTGCCTCCAGAGTAGGACAGTTGGGCCTACTTTCAGGAGTGCTGGTAGGGCTTCCCAAAGAACTGGTCTCTGTCACCCTGGTTTTGTGGACCCTCTCTGCCATGAGGGTGGCCTCTTCCATTATTGCCCCCTCCTCTGCCTCTGGAGTGGGGTTCACCATGTGTCCAGAAAGGCTCCTTGGACTTTTCAGAACCACATCTTTCCTCGCTTTTGACCCTGGGGTAGGGTCTAGTAGGGGTGGTAAATGAACTCTGATGGCAGACAGAGTCTTTCTTTCCTGTTCACACCTGGTCAAAGTTTCCTTAACTTTGGGCCCAAAAAGGGATGAGCCATCAAAAGGGGTGCTGACAAAGGATGACTTAAAGGGCTCTGCAAAGGAACATAAGCACATTCAGGAGTGTCTCCTGAGAGCAATTCCTGTACCCGCTGCCATACTTGTTCCATCAGCTGCATATGAGATGAGATGCATCGACGAGTTCACTATGGAATTAAGGGTAGCAAGCTGGGAGGCAACTTTATCTGAAGCTCCTGCAGCTACCGCACCCTGAAGAGTATCTCCAAGCTCTTTTAGGAGGTCTCTTTGCAGTCTTGTGAAATGTGTAAGATAGTTCAATGAATGCATGGCAAACATCGCTGAACTGTACATGTCCTTTCTGTATCTATCCATGATCCTAGAGTCTCTGTTAGGAGGATGGATAAAGGAAGAAGTTTCTGTCATCTCCTTTATGGCGGCTGCCGCCACTACCATGGCATCAACCGCCACTCCCTTAGTGAGAAAAGATTTATCCTGAGGGGCAGAAATAAATATATTGTGTCTCCTAGGGACAGGCTCCATGGTGTCCAGATAATCCCATGCCCTTCGTGAGACCGGCTCCATGATCTCATTGAAGGGCAGAGACACCCAAGAGGTGGAGGATTGACACCCAAAAACCTTCAGGAGAAGTGAATCATCTTCAGTAGGGTTGGTGGGCTTCCAGCCACCCCTCTGCTTAAGGATTTCTAATATATCTGGAAATGAGATATCTTCAGAGGGGGACTGTGGGGACCCTTCTGATTCAGCTAAGTCGGTGTCAGATGTGAGAGACTCCTGCGGGGAGTCTAGGTGCTTCCTCTTGCAAATTCTTTTCCTGGGAACCTCATCAGTGGGAACTTCTGGTGAGGTCTCAGAAGAGCGGGGGCCACCCAGTGGGGCTTCTTGAGGCTCAGGGTCTCTACACTTCAAAGGGATCAGTGAGCTAGACATGGACACAGGCGCTTTTGGGAAGGAGGTAGCTGGTCCTGAAGTTGTGGATGTCCTGAGGGACATTACTCTTTTCATGGCTTCAAAGGTACCTCTGCTCCGATGAGAAGGAACTGCTGGATATGAAGAAACAACTGATCCCCTCGGCACCAGAACAGTGGGCTATGAACCAGAGGTAGGAGCAAACTCATCCGAGTTGAGGCCCTGAGAGGCAAAGTCAGAACCGACAGGTCAGTCCAACTATCCTCCCTGGACCCGACCAGAGAGTGTCGGCTGCTAGACTCCTCGATGAGTGCCGAGGAAGTTTGAGTAAATGGAACCGATGGCACTGGAGCAGGTGTCAGCTCCAAAGGCTCCACAATCATGAGGTCCAACTCCTCTGACTCCGATGGACATGTATGGCTTGGAGGAGGAAAAAAAGTCGATGGCACAACAGTTTTCAGTTCCGAAACCACTTGGGTCAGAGCCGATAAAAATTTAGCAAACGCGATGCCTGTAACAGCTTCTGTACCACATGATCCACATCTAAATCGGATAGGCTAATCGAGGACTGAAATGAATGTATGGAGGGTGGTACCGACTGGAGAAGAGGAGATTTTAGTACTTCTGAGACCAGTTCCAGGACTGGGGACCGGCTCCGAAAATACAGGACGCTCGGCTCCAAAACCTGTGGAGCCGATGTTGACAGTTTCTTGGATTTTGTGAAATCAGATGAAGAAGCCTTAGAAGACTTGGAAGACTTGGGAGACTGGCTAGATTTATCCTGGTCGCTCAAAGCTTCCTGAAAAGAAGATTTTAGAAGTCCTCTATCAATGAGTTTTCTTTTCCTCTCATGTAGTAATCTGCTAAAAAAAGAATGGCAAATGGAGCAGCTCTTTTGCAAGTGCAAGGCTCTGAGGCAATAAACACAATTTACTTGGCTGTCACTGACATCTTTTGTCCACACTTTGGACATTTTTTAAACCCAGACTTGGGAAGTTTGTCTTTTTCTTGGTCAGCCATGTAAAATCCTACAGTACCAAAGATATATAACTGTACATCAACAGACTGTAGTATCAAAGAAGAATGCACACACACACACACACACACACACACACACACACACACACACACACACACACACACACACACACACACACACACACACACACAAACTTTAGCAATCTTAAACTACAGAAATTAGCCCTTAAAAAACAAATGGGCTGTATATGTATAAATGTAATCTAACTATAACTATCTAAATACACTCACACACAATGTTTAACATTTATAGAAGCTTATTAAACCCTACAAAGCTATATAAAACTATGCTAATATTTTTATAAAGGCACACAAAAAAGGGAAAGGGAATACTAAAGGCCTATAAAAAAATGACGGCCAAAGGGAGTAAGAGAACTATCAAATATTAAGCTATTAAATATCTAAAGTTTTAATAATTGATAACTATTACTAACTATGAATATGTAAGACAAAGTTTAGAAATTTTTTAGAAAAAAGCTCTACTGGCCCGAGCTGTGCTAGGAAACCTCCCAATCTATTGCAGCGGCAAACTAGATCTGATGTAACTCAAGGTGCATCATGGGATAGTGACTTGGGCTTGAGCTGTGTGAAGACCTTGAGCTTTGTAGTAGGCTGACTCGGAGGCGAGGATCGGCTCTGAACCCCCATCTGTAAGAATGAATGGTGAGATAGAACAACTTCACATCAGTTCTTTGATATTTGTCTTATTTTAGATGTTTAATACTGCATTAGCCTAAATAATAAAAGGCATTTACCTTGTAAATAAGATTGTTTCCAAACAGTATATATCAACCAGTTCATATTTATATTCCACGGTGGTTTTGTTGTAAAATCTGGCTCTATCTAACTAGTTAAACATTTGAATGAGTACTTCTACTCTAATATGTGTTTAAACATCTTTAGATTTTCATCTTTATTTGTCTCTCAGCTTCTTCTTGTCATTTGTTTTCCATTCATTTTTCTCAGCATGGCGTTTCAAACTAAAAGAACTTCAATACATTTCTTCTATCTTGTCTAAGACTTTATTAGTTGATAGATGAGCCACTGTTGTTTCTATTGAGTTAAATATTTTTGGGCCAACACTGAAGAAGATTTTAATTCTTGCTGGAAAAGCAGATGTACTTTGAGTTGCCTTTTTTAAGTTCTTTTATTAGTGGGAAAACACTCTTTTCTTTTGGCCGTCACCCCAGATGAATAATCATTATCAAACTGGATTATGTGCTCTCCAAATTTGATTGGGGAATTAGACCAGGCAGTTTTTAATATAAGTTCTTTATCTTGAGATGAAAAGAGTTTGAATATGACTGACCTGGGACTGTTTGTTGTTTTGTTTGATGCTGAGACTGGCTTTAAGGATCTGTGAGCTCTCTCAGTCCCATAAGATAGAGCCTCTGGAAGCTTTAAAATGTCTGGAAGCCACGTATTAAGAAAGTTCACCATATTACTACCCTCGGTTCCTTCTGGTATTCCATGAATATGAAGATTGTTACATCTGGAGCTATTTTCTAGATCTTCAGTTTTGTCCATTAGTGAAATATTTTGTCTATTTAGTGTGTCAATATGTGTTTCATGGTCAAAAATTATGTTTTCTACATCAGTTAATGTTTCTTTCATATTTTCTATCTTCAAGTTCTGTTGCTTTGTCAGTTCATGTAGTTGTTGGATTTGCTTTCTACTATTCTCTTCAAAAGCAATCATTTTCTTGTTCATTTTATCAAATTTCAGTGACATGTCCTGCATTGTTGTTAATAATGATTGTAAGTCCTTCTTCGTTGTTTGGTCAGACATAGTATTTTTTGTGAAACTCATCTTTTCTCTGGTCCTGATACTTTCTTTTCAGGTTTTTGACAGGAATGTTTGTAGAAAATGCCAACATTTTTTATGTAGACTTATACCATTAGTTGTGATATTCCAGCAAAGATGAACTGTCCACGATCAATATTTTTTTATTTTTTCCTGTCAGAAATAGATTTTAAGGACAGAGCTGAAGAAAGATGCTGCCACTCAGTTCACATGCTGGCCATGCCCCCATCTCTTACTTTATTAAAGTTTTACTGTTGACAGCTATGTTCTTTATCATGCATCATTCTTACATGTTCAGCTCCATAAATTTGCAAATCACCCTTAATTCACCTTGTGTAGTCTTACCAAAGCATGGTTATTGTCTTTCCAATTTTGTTGGTTTGTAACCTTGTGTAGAACATGAAGAATGGACCATGTGGATCAGTATTCTACACTAATAATAATTTAGTGATATCAGCAAAATGGAAAACCACAGGATAAAATAACAATTTCCAGTATTCTGTGATATTTACATGTTCTGGGAGTCCACTAATAGTGTAAACCTCCTATAATTAACGTTACTGTGGTACTGGGCAAGTA
The DNA here is from genome assembly GCF_019279795.1 of Protopterus annectens. Taxonomy (NCBI): domain Eukaryota; kingdom Metazoa; phylum Chordata; order Ceratodontiformes; family Protopteridae; genus Protopterus; species Protopterus annectens. The sequence continues at coordinate 1,846,020,703 of NC_056741.1, forward strand.
CTTGCTGAACTGTACGTGACAAAGTTGAAAAGCTTTTGTCAGGAATGTCACAGAAAACAAAAAAGAAAATCATCTGTGAAAGTGCCTTTATAAATTTAGAAAATGTTGAGCTTTTGATTGGTACAAACCATGTTTCATTCTTGTACACAGGCTGTGTGTTCATATTACAGACTTAACTCGGACTCGCCCAGGGAGGTGTGCAGTGTGCTTTTGTCAGGATCTCTTGCTAGCAACTGTGTAGTGCAGTGTTCCTCATCAGATTGGTCATTCCAAGAGCTATGAACAGATAGTCCTGCTGGTAAAAGACAAAGCAGTGGGTATGAATGTAGGAGGTAACACAGAAACTGACAACAGATAAAGCAAAAAAGACCCTCCCCATCTGCCAGTACTATCTTCCACTGGATTACTTATGCAATGGGAGGTATTAATCAGAAACTTTTTTCCATATCCCACTTTTGAGGTGAATTTCATCTGGTTGCAGTCCTGTATAATGCCAATACTTCTGAATATACCAAGTAATTCTATGTGTTCTGACACACATCAACCAAGTAATCATCTTTATTCTAACTTGCACATAGATCAGACAATGACAGATTTTTCTATTTTTCATTTTTATAATAAAATACTTTATTCCAACCTGGAGTCCATAATGAGGTGTAAACCCATTATAAACCCAGAGATATCTTAACTAGGTTAAAACAGATTAATGGGAACTATTACATGGTCACCGTTCACATTGGAGTGAAGGTCTTCGTCCTCTTGGATATACAACAGAAACCAAGAAAACTATTTGATTCTAGAAATTGTTAATGCAATAATAATGTACACTAGAAAAACTGAATATTTCTGAACTAAACTCAAGGATGTAAAAATAAATCACATATAATCATATGTGAGATTTTAGCTACCAAAATATCAAATGGATAAAATGTTTAACTTTAGATAAGTTTATCTGAATATTAACTATGGTAACCAAAACAATGTGGACCAAATAATATGAAATTCACCTGGGTGGCTCCATCCAAGACTATACCGTTCATAATTTACATGGATATTTTCACCAACTGTTACAGTTTCTTTTTACATAGCAAAGACATACAGTAGATTAAATGGTATTTCTTTAAGTTGCCCTTAGGTGTGTGCATGTGTATTCTTGTGTATGATCTCTCTTCAGTGCTAGGATAGGATCTGTCTCCTCTGTGGCCCTGAATAGTATTAAGAGAATAGGTGCACAGTTTTTGACCTAATGATTGATGTAGTTCTTCAGGAAACAGGTGCCTAAAAAGGTCTATATCAGAACATTGAAGTATTAAAACTTTGAATGTTCTGATATCGAACACTATTCAGGGAACACTAAGAATAGTGAAGCTGCAGAACTGCAAATTCTTTCCTCAGGAAAGAATATGGTTGGTCGTTTCTGTGGTGTCACTATTCTTAGAGCTGTGGTGAAAGTTACGGGTTGGGTTCAGGTAAGTGTGCAATTGTTTGTACGTTAGGGTTAGGGGTGGGTTAAGTGAGTTAGGATTAGGGCGCGGGTTATGCATGTGTGCGATAGTGACAGACTTTAGGGTTAGGGGTGGTTTAAGTGAGTTAGGGTTAGGGCGCAGGTTAGGTGAGTGTGCGATAGTGATGGACCTTAGGGTTAGGGTTTGGGTTAAGGCAAGTGGGTAGATAGTAGTGTATGTTTAGTTTAGTGTAGCATTAGATATAGGAATTTAAGTGTATGTGTGTGGTTGCTGTTTGTTTGATGTGTTTGTGTTGTGTGTATGTATTTCGGAGCAACAAATCTTTTCCATGGGAAAAAAATTTGCTGTTCTGAATGTTCGATATTTTCATGTTTAGATGTTTTAGGGCCGATGAAATAGCGTTCGCTATTTTCATCTTTCGATAACGTGATATAAATGTGCCTAAAATGTATTAAAATTCTATCATCCAGGCAGTGAGTTGAGGAAATTGAAGTTGGGGTGGATCAACAAACCCCTGTGTTGTGAAGTAAATCCACCCTGTGAGGAAGCTTATGGTAATTGCACTTGCCCATTTTCAGAAGCAGGGAGAATTACTGATGCTGCAGCCAATAGTCACCAGAATCATCTTTGGAGAGCTTTAGAAGAACACTAGTTATCATAGGAAACAGTGTAAAGGCATAAGGGAACATCCCTATCCTTGGAAATATAAAGGCATCTATCTTTTTAATGGAGGCAAACAGATCTACTTGAGGTATTCCCCTTAGCTGAATCAATTCCTGGAAGACCCCCTGGGTGCAACTTCCTTTTGTGGGTCTGTCCTTGTCCTGCTCAGCCTGTCAGCTATAAAATTCAGCTCAGACAAAATGTGAGTAGCCTGGAAGGGACTGTGCTAAGTTGTTAGTTTCCAGGTTACTATAGCTAGTCTGCAAAGGGGGAGATTCAGGTTAGCCCCGTTTTTTGTGCACCACATCAGTGTGGTGTTATCTGAGATTGCCATTAAAGGGCTAGTAATCCAAATATAGTTTAGAGGTTTGAGAGCATTAATTAGCACCATCATTTCTTTGAAGTGTGCATTTTATTTTGTGCTGCTTGATCTATAGGCCCTGGACTTTCACTCACTTATAAACAGCTTCTCAAGCAAAGTCTGAGGCATCTGTGGTACATAAAATGAAAAGGAGGGCTGGTGGAAGAACTAGAATTCCAGTTATGCGGCTAGGCTGAAAGAAGTGCAACAGCTGCTACAAATAAATAAATAAATAAATAAATAAATATTGCTTCTGAGGAAATGATAGTGGAAGCCGACTTAGTAGCCCATCTAGGGTCCACATCACTTCTTAAGCTTCTTAATAGTGAAGATTACCTTGAGTGATCCATTAGTATGCATTTTTAAGTTTCTTCTGGGGCATTAGTCATGTTTTTAACAGTTGTGGGAAGATTGTTTTCCTGTGTTATTCTGCACTTCTATTTCAACAAGTAGATTTACTTGTAAAAGCTATCCATTTGTATTTTAAATCCTGTTGGCCCATAGTCTTGTAGATTAATTCACAGTGGAGGCAGAGATGTGTAATCTCATGAAATTTTGATCCTTAGTCCTGTATTATTGCATTTTTCCATAAACAGTGTTACTGGTAAATTTTTCCATAGTCTGGTGCCTTAAACTGTAGTAGAAGATCAATAGTGACAGAACTGTTTCTGCTATAGTTTGTGGTTCAGTGCTTTTATATTCTACTTATCTTTTACCTGCTTAAAGTTGCATTTTATGTCTACCCCGTCCCTCACTAACACACTCAGCTAAATTTTCTGAAAGCTCTCCAATATTGCCTTTATTTGATTATATGCCTCCCCAGCTAGCCTGTTTGGTTTTCCCCAATCCTCCAACTCTTTTTGCTAGTGTTGTTTTATAACAAGGCTGTGTCTGTGGCCTCCACCTTTTATGATAATCTGATTTCCAGAGTCCCCCTCCCCTCTTTCATTGCTATTGGCTGATATATATTTATTTACTCTACCCACCCATTGTTTTCCTAGATCCAAGGTACTGAGTGCCCACCCAGCAAACCAGTATTGCTCTTGAGTAAAACTCTTTTGCTATCCTTTGCTTTACTTTACTTTACTTTACTGTCTTTTGCTTAGTTTCCAGGAACTAGCAAAGCTTGGAGTTCTAGCCTGTATTCAAATACTGTTTTACTTGTACCCAGTGCTATCTAGGAGAAGTTAAGTTCCTTTGATTGCTAAATTGCACTAAAGTTATTTTGAGTGATTGCTCCTGTTTCCTGCTTTTATGAGTGCATTTCACTTTTTCTTTTGTAACAAAAAAAATCTCTCCCTCACACTGTTACTGCTGTAAGACTGTCTTGAAATTGCATTCAGCAAGGAATTTCCAGCTAGTCGTTTAAGTAGTTTGTGGTAGTATTGCACTTGTTTATAGGAAATTATTAGGCAAACGGCTTAAGAGCCCTTATAAGCCTAGCCAATATAACCCGATTTTACCCAAAATAAAACCCCTAGGGGCAAGAGGATGGCATGGATTTGTGCCTATGTATTAAGTATCTTACAGATTGCTCCTGTCCATAAGGGACATAAGTACAACCTGTTTGACTTGTGGAAGTGTAGCATCTCCATCAGTGTTGGATCTGTAAGTGCCTTGTAGGTCAGGCATAGGTCACCCCTTAATAGTTGGTATGAGACAGAATAAAGGGATAGGACTTTCAGTCTATCCACATAGGATATGCTGTTTACACCCTGTATTTTCTTTGTGTTGAACCTCTGAGGTCACTCCAGCTGCTGTGAGTGCCTAGTCAAGTACATGCCAAATGACATACTTTATTGGTCTAATATTTATTTATTTATTTAACATTTGTTTACCGGTAAAGTCCAACTTGGAATGAAGCCAATTTTCAGTGGAAGCCCTGGGAGAAACACTCCAAACATATATTTTTGTAATGTGGGAGGAAACCAGAGCACCCAGAGGAAACCCACACAAACATAGGGAGGACATGCAGTCCACAGAGAAGGCACACCAGCCGAGAATTGAACTGAAGAACCTATTGCTCTGAGGTGACAATGAAATAGCTGCACCATCCCTGATAAGGGCTGAATACAGTGGGACTATAATTTCCTTGGATCTGGATGCCATATCTTTATATACAAGTTGTGCCACATAGAAGGACTTCTTCCCCACTGTGGTCACATGGTGGTAAAAGTTTAGGCTACTGTCTTTCTGTGTATCTAAATCTCTCAACTCGGAGTCTGGTCTTAGGGGTGTGCTATTGATGTTGTAATTTGTAGTGGTATTTGACTTTACAAAGGGTATGATAATGTATTTTTTTTATTTGGTTTTAGGCCATAGTTCTGGCACCAATCATTTGCTTGATCTAGACAGTTAGCAGTCAGCGTGAAGAAGGGGTAGTGTGTGAGAGAATTCATTGTTCTACCTAACATCCCATCACAGCCATCATTGTTGCTATGCTGCACTCACTCATTTTCTCCATTCTCTTGGTGTTGTGTGCCTTCGGTGTGGACATCCCAGAAGAGGAAGACATCCTCGTTTTGAAAAAAAGCAACTTTGATGAGGCACTGCGAACCTATGACTACATTCTTGTGGAGTTTTGTGAGTGCTCCGATTATTTTGCACGCTGAGTGGGTGGGAGAGGGCCTTCTTTTGGTACGCATCTGTTGTACGCTTAGTTATTAATTGTTTCAGATCTGACATCAGTGCTGTTGACAACAGATATGTATAATATATAAAAAGGTGGCCACAGTCTGACTTGAGTGACAAGAAGGGTTGTCATTTGAGTTGTGCTCACCAGTTAAACTGTGGGATAGACAAAATTACTTGGATCATGTGAAGATGACAGTGGAGGGTGAACTGCCTGCATGGTTTGGTGGAAGTTTTAAAGTCAGGGTAGTTGAATGATTCCTATCGATTTGTAGAAAGGCTCTTCTGGGTTGGTTCATACTTCTCAAGTGTTCAGAGTTTTGGTGCATATTCATTGTTTCACAGATCTGTACTTTTATGTCAGATCATTGAGGACTGAAGTCAATAAGTAATTCAAGATTCGTATTTTATCTTTCAGAAAATGCATGCTAATGCCAGACCTGTTCTAGCATCTCAGTTGTGGCCCTGTCCTCTTTCAGTAATTTAATTTGTCTAGAGTTTTTGAGTAAAGAAGTTGAGAGTTATGAGTTGGGGTTTTAGTACGAACTCTCCTAGCAACAGCGTTCAAGAATGTGAACCACGTCTGTTGTACTATTAACTACTCTATTATTACGGTTTGTAGGTCTGTAAGGCAAGTGGACCATCCTGAAGGATATCTACATCACTGGGGGATTCAGTGATTGCCCCCAGCTTGCAGGCAAGTGGACTGCACCCCTTGATCAACTTAATTTTTTGAAGCCATGTAGACTGGTATATGGAGTAGATTGAGAACCCCATAGCCCATAAATTTGAGGTGTTGCCCTTATGATTGCGAACATAACTGGAAAATGTCTTATGGTTAACTTTAGCTTTGTAGGCTATTTTTATCTTAAAGTCTGCTTTCAGAGACTGACTAGTTCTCTGATTCACTAGCTTAGAATAATGAGAGATATTTTGCTATATTGTGCACATTCCATTTTACTTCTCAACAGGATTTTCTTTCTTTTGTTGTACAACCTATTAATGCCATGGGTCCATCAGGGCAGCTTGTTTTTATGGCTTGACCTGGGTTTATTCTGGTCTAGTACTGCAGTTTCTATGCAGTTGTTTATATAGTCATACAAGGCTTTTGTGTACACCACTGCATAGGTTCCTGTGCTTGGAAACTAGCTATGCTGCCCATTAATAAGGGGTAAGTTTCAAATGCTTACAGTTTTGGGGGTTAGGTGGGGGGACTAGTTTTACCTTTATTTCAAGATATACCACTTTGTGATCTGTTCTTACCATTGAGGACATCACATGGGGTGGTCTATTTGCAGCACTCTCTCATATTTGTGAGTATCAGAGTTAGGATATTTGTTCCCCTAGTGGGAGTGCAGACTAGCTGCTCCAGGGCGTTTGAATTTACAAAGTCAAGAAATCTTTGGGCCTGCATGTTAGTGATCATGTATGCCTCCTAATTAATGGAGGGGTTGTTAAAATCACTCATGCGTATAATATTGGGCTAGATGGTGAGTGATTCTAGTAACTTCTGGTATGATGTTTAGGTTTCCTGGTTCATGGTAGGGGACCTGTAGCTACCATGGTAATAGATTTTTCACATGGTTAGTTGGACATGGAGTAGCTCAGACATGTCATATTGTTTGATCAGCCTTGAGGTGTGCTTATCCTTTATGTAGATAGATACACCTCTGCCTTTTGCTCTTCCATGTTCAGTGGGTGGTCTGAATTTATGAAAGATGTTATAGACATGTACTGCCAGAGTGCTTTCCATGGCTTTGAACCACGTTTCAGTAACTGCACAGATGTCAGCATTCTCCAGGGTGAGGAGAGCTTCCAGGGAATGCAGTTTCTGGTGGAGACTTCTAGCATTGAGCAGTAACACCTTTAGTTTGTCCTGAGTAGCTTTTGTTATGTTGGAAGGTTTGTCTGCTTGACAATGCACAAAAAAGGCATAATGGGGGTGTGGATAATGTTTTGGCCAATATTCAAAAGCCAAGAGGTAACAGATGAAGACCATCCCTGCCAAAGCAGTGTGGCCTGTCAATCATGTCCTCCCAGGCTGCCAAGTATTGGACCCCTTTGTAATGACACCAGTAGCTTAGCCAATGGTTAAAGTCAATCACTTTATGCTGGTATTGTGGCATCATCCTTGAAGATGGTAAAATGCTGCTCAATGGTAGGCTCATACTTGCCTGTGACATATTCTGAGAGCTCAATCATATTTGTCTTCATATAGCCCAAGGAGGTATGTCTCAGGTCATTCACACCCACATGGACTATGACTGAGTCATACTGGTACTTAAGGATAAGTGACCTGAGTACTTGCATGATCTATCAAATGCTGGTCCCTTACAGGCAACTAACTGTAACCTTCACCTTATACAGCCTGGTAAGAGGGACATCAGAGTTTGTTTCGCAATGCAGTCTCCTATGACCAGAATATTGTGTTGTGGAGTGTTTCACCTTATGGGTTTGGTAGATGAGACACAATGACACAGATGTGCTGTGATGGGAATTGTGCTGCTTCTGTGCATTTGGAGTTTCTGATGACTGTGCCTAAGAGGCCTTTGAGGTTTGTGTAAGTTACATGTGAGGACCTTCGCATAAGTGGGTCTATGTTTCTGGACTTTTGTGGGTGCAGTGAGTGATGTGTGTGAGTTACTGACAACCTGTTTGTTGCTTTTTGTTTGTGTATGTGAGAGTCTAACCTCTAATGTCAACGTGTAACTACATCTCTCACATACTGTATTTGTCTGTTCGAGAACTAAGGGGTTGTCAGTGTATATAAGGCAATTGTTACATTGCCTTTGGATGCCCATGTCCACCAAGCTGGATGCAGAGATAGCAGGAAAGTACTAATCCATGGTTACAGGCCCTAAAGTGTACTTGACAAAACAGGAGTGGATAGTGTTTGTAACTGGATGAAGGAATGGTGCTTACTTGGTGTAATCTGCAGCTAAGCTAACCAGTGATGCTGCCAGCACCAAACCAGATGCTTTCTGAGCAGCCATAGTTCTGGTTGGTATAATAAGGTAAGATAGGACTAAATATTCCTAACTCAATGTGTAACGCTGCTCACCATGCAAACTAGTTGCCTTATAAGTCATGTGGGACTGAGGTAAAGTTTCAATGTGTTTTTTATGGAGAAATTTCAACTTCTAGTGATTGTGTGTATACAAGGCACCAGTAATCAATGCTGTGCAAAGAGTAGCTTCTCACAAATGTGAGAAGTATATACGATCAGAAAAGGCAAGTTTTACACTAATTATGCCCTTAGGCCATCATTCAGGTAGACACACAATGAGCTTTCCACCAGCAATTCCCAGGTTAGAGAGGTGAAATCAACTCTTTTTCCACAAGATTGCAGACTTTGACCCTCTTAATGTAAAAAGACTGGTTTGGAGCAGAAGTATTAAGAAACCTCATACAGATGCTTAATAGTAACTAAGAAACACTAGATACTATATATTTCATTGCAGAATAGCAGCCCTTACAGCAGTTTGAAAATGCAATTTTAAACTTTAAAAAAGTGCAAGCAAATAAATAAACAAATAAATAAATAAATAGTACAATAATCTTTAACAGTATAATGGAAATAAGCAATGTTTCTAGATATTTGCATCTGTATAGGGCACTGGTACAATGAGCAGTTCCATGCAAATATGCCAGCTTTATACCAGCACTGGAAATACAGAAAACTGACTACTAAGTCCTCTGGCCAATAAAATGATTACACTTAAAGCCTTTCTGTGTGCTTCCCAACTTAGATAGACCAGGTAAACATCAATTGCCACTACAGGCAAAAACAAAACTATTGCACCAGATAAAGTCCAGACCAGGCTCCAAAAATATAATGCAAGAATTCCAAGCAGGCAAAGGATATACATGGCATAAAATCAAATGATTTATTTAGTAAAAGACTAAATTGCTAATAATAAGTTACTATTATGCAAAAAGCCCAGAATTTCCAGATACAAGATATACAAAATGATTAAGAGAGAAATTATTGGAAAGAAAAATACTTCCACAGGAAAAACTGTTACAAGCTTCAAATAAAAATTTGCTTTCATTAATACAACAGATTTTCGAAAAAGAGTATATAGATCAAGTAACTTTGATCTCTTTAGAAAAAGAAGCCTAGATATATTTGAAAAATATAAAAAAGAAATATGGACATGGGAAAGAAAGAGAGATTTGATATGGTGCAATATTTATGCAAAGGATAAAGCCAAGTTAACTAATCTAGAGAAGGCAGTCTCAAAGATATTCAAAGAAAAATACAGCCAAAGGCATTCAGATATGGAAAATTTCACAACAAAAAGACTAAAAGCACAAAGATTCAATGTAGAAAAGATGACTAGTAAAGCAGAAGTTAAAGAAATAGAAGCTGAAGTTATGGAGTGCCTGTGAAGTGAAGGATTTAATGTAGAAGGTCTAAAACAGATTACATTACAGCAGGATGGAGTGAGTCCTCAAAATAAGGAAAAGCAAGATCAGGAGACATGTGAAGAAAAAATATGGACAGGGGAAAGGAAAAGAGAATTAATATGATGTAATATTTATGCAAAGGAGAAAGCAAAACTAATACAAAAAGAGCAGTACCAAAGATATTTGAAGAAAAATATAGGCAAAGGAATCCAGATATGGAAAACTTTACAATACAAAAAAATAAGAAGACTAAGAGGAAAAGTAGTAAAAGAGATGAATAATGGAGAAGTCAAAGAAATAGAAATTGAGGTAATGGAACAACTGAAAAGAGAAGAATTCAGTGTAGAAATCAAATGCAGAAAGCACCACAACAGGACAGAGCAATGGATATCCAAATTAAGGGGAAACCAGTGGAACAGGAAGTAACTGGTCAGGTGCCATATCAAGATATTTTGGAGCCTTCCACAGGAAACAAGTATAAACATTCACTTGAAGGTAGACTGCAAGGAAAGGAACAGGAAACTGTGGAAACTCTGACGCAGTCAATGTTGAGGAGTGCTAGGCTAGTGAGTTCCCATATGACAGAACAACAGATGACACAAAATGAAATTGAAGAGAATGTGTCACAGGAAGATGCTATAGAACTTTCTATAGAATGCCCACAGGAAATGGAAAATAAGGGATGTGCCCTTAGTATGGAAGAAAAGGAGTTAAGAGAAGAGTTGCTTGATTTAATAGACAAAGATAGATATATTAAGATCAATGAGAGAAATAGACTGCAGAAAGTTAATAAAACCCCAAAAGTCAGAAGCTTGATAAAACAAATGAACACAGTAATTAGGACTGTCCATAGAGACCCATGCAATATAATAGACATAAACAGAATATATTACTGTGCTGCTAAATTAATAACTGATAAAGTTCTACCAAAGGAACATAGGGTAGCGAGGGAAAAAAGGGGGCAAAAGCGAAAACCATCATGGAAATATCGAATAGAGAAAACTATAAAGCAGTTAAGACAAGAAGCATCATTGTTAGAAGTTTATAGAAGAGGGAACAGATCAACAAAAATATTAAGAAAGATAGATGTGATAAAAGCAATGCGCAGTATTAGAATAGACCAGGATCTATTATGCACTATTGGAGATAACAAACTAAAAATTACAAAACAGGTGAAAAGACTTAGAAGATACGAAGATAAATATAAGAGAAAAGCACAAAATAAACAATTTACTGATGACCCAAAAAAGTTTTATAGAGAATTGGGAAATAAGGTAAAAGAAATTGATAGACCGCCAAAAAAAGAGGAAGTAGATACATTTTGGAGAAGTATCTATGAAGATCCTGTGGAACATAACAAAAATGCTAAATGGATAGAAGAAGTAAAGGAAAGAATAAGAAGTTTAAAGGTACAGGATATGAAATGGGATGAAGTAACACCCAGAGAGATTGAATTAAAGTTGAGAAAAGCCTCTAACTGGAAAACCCCAGGCCCAGATGCAGTACCTAACTTTTGGCTTAAAGTATTAATTTCTTTGCACAAGGATTTAGCCATGAGTAAGAACTATTTATATGCACACCCCAAACATACACTGCACTGGTTAACAAGGGGAAAAACAATGCTCTTACTTAAGAGTGAACCTGCAAGCTACCCTAAAAATTATAGACTGATAACTTGTCTTCCGATGACATACAAAATATACACGGGAATTCACGCCGACAGAGTTTATAGTCATTTAGAAGAAAACTCAATTATGGCAGTAGAACAAAAGGGCAATAAAAGAAAGTCATATGGAACACAGGACCATTTGTTGTTAAACAAAGTTATAGTGGAGAATTGTAATAAAGGGAAGAACCTAATCATGGATTGACTACAAAAAAGCATTTGATAGTATCCCACACTGATGGATAAAAGAGTGCTTAAAAATGTATAAGATACACACTACACTGATTGACTACATTGCAGTAACCATGAAACAGAGGCAGACCACTTTGCAATTAAGCCATGATAAAGGACAGATTATTATCCCAGGGATAAAAATTCAAATGGGGATATTCCAGGGTGACTCTCAGTCACCCTTGCTATTCTGCCTTGCCATTAACCTATTAAGCTGTTTAATTAAAAGCTTGGTTATAATTTGGCTTCTAGAAAACAAACAACAAAGTCTAATGACTTCTCATCTTCTCTTTGTCGATGATTTAAAATTCTATAGCTCATCAGATGAGGAACTGAAAGCACAGCTGCAGGTTGACAAAACTTTTTCAGATGATATTGGAATGTCATTTGGTCTTGATAAATGTGAAAAAGCAACCTTTAAAAAAGGAAAAGTGCAGCATCAGGAAAACATCAGTTTGGGACAATAATGTGATAAAAAAGTACTTGAGCAAGAGGGGGTGTATAAATACTTGGGAACTGATGAAGGATCAGCAATAAAACACAAACAAATGTGAATAAAGCTTAGTAAGGAGTACTTTAGAAGACTTAAACTGGTACTTTTCCATTATACCCCTACCAGTCCGCGCTGCAGTATTTTGCTGGCATGTCGTTTCTCTTGCCAGAATTAAAGTGTCTGTGTGGCAACTACATGTGTGAAACTGTGTAACCAGTGCTGGTACTGATGTTAGGTGTACGTTATCATGTTGTAATAGCAGAAATACCTGAGAAGCACGCTCACAGCCCTACTACTTGCTGGACATTTTCTTGACCTGAAATCCCTTGAAAAGCATGCTGACAGACAGCCCTACCATTTGCTGGACGTTTTCTTTATATATTCCATGTGATTGCTGTTTCTGTATCACATTCATTGAAAGTGTTACATGCAGAAGAGACATAACAATTCCTTGCTCGTGTACTTCATTTGACACTACACAGTGTCAGTCCTGTATCAATCACTAAATACCTGCAACACACAGCAGCACCAGCAGTGCGAAGACGTGTTAGGGGTTTAATATCATTAAACATAACATGACATACATGAAACATAACACGACATACAGGGAAAACATACCAATTCCTTCTTCGTGTACATCTTATAACAGGAAACATTGTCAGTCCTGTATCAATGACTACATACCAGCAACACACAGCAGACTTGGTTGGAGTTTAACAGAAAAGTACCCTTAAATTAATCCTGAAAACAGCATTGACACCTAGGAACAAGATTCAAGCTATAAATCAATTTGCTCTTCCTGTCCTAACTTATAGTTTTGGAGTGAGTGACTGGCCCCAAAAAGTGTTGGATAGATTGGATATTAAAACAAGAAGGATGCTTCAGGCTCACCAAATGATTTATAAAAATCAGTGTATACCAAGATTATATATTCCCCATTCTGAAGGAGGGATGGGCCTCCTTGAAATTGATTACATGTATAGATCTGCAATCGTGGGACTCCACACATATCTACTGACCTCACAAGATCCAAATGTGGTGAAAGTTTTGAAACATGAGGAGAATAAATCTAAGATGACATCTCTGCTTAATTTAGCAGAAGCATGTCAACGTCAAGCACGAATGGAAATCAAACCAGAAGTGGATAAAAACCAAGCAGCAACTGAATGTGTTAAAAAACAAAAGAAAGAATATAAGGTGAAGGACCAGGTGAGAAGGCAAGAAATGTGGAAAAAAACATAAATATAGTGGCAAGTATAGAAAACTTCTGAAAGAGCCTAATGTTGATCATGAATGAACGCAGGAATGGTTAAGGAGGTGAATTTACATCAATAAATGAAAGGTTAATATTGGCAGCCCAAGATAGTGGGCTATGTACATGCTGGTTTACTAAGTCCATTGAACATGTGGGAGAAACAGACATATGTAGATTTTGTGGAACCGAACTGGAAACAGTCACACACCTCATTGCTGGTTGCGACTCTCTAATGGCAGAGAGACTGTATACTGAAAGGCATAATAATGTGGCGAAATTGTTACACTGGAGATTGTGCAAACACTATGGTATCGAAGTAGCTGAAAAACACTGGAAACATGATCCACAGAGAATCATAGAAAATTATGATGTTTACATCACATGGGATCACCCAATACCAACAGTCCAGAAGATAGATGCTAGAAAACCGGATATAGTGGTCCAAGAAAAGAAGACAAAAGTAGCATTGATCATTGAAATCGCCACACCTAGTGACTACAGTGTCTTGCATACAGAGAGACACAAAGTCATAAAATATCTCAATCTGCATGCAAAAACGAGAGCCATGTGGAGGACAGATACCCAGACAGTCCCAATAGTAGTAGGAGCAACTGGTCTTATAAAAAAGAATTTACAATCTTATTTAGATATGTTACCAATTTATGTAACACTGTATGAATTGCAGAAGGAGTCATTACTGGGCACATTGCGGGTGCTGCAAAGAGCACTTTTGGCTAACATCAAAGAGTGAAACAATACTAATTTCATGAACTTTAATCATACTTTGACTTAGGAATGGGGTCCATTCCTGTCATGGTATTAGAAACCCAAAAGACTTGGAGAAATTAAAAAGGCAGTAGGATTGATCATTGAAATTGCTACACCCAGTTACTACAGTGTCCTGCGTACACAGAGACATAAAGTCATAAAATACTTGGAGCTGCAGGAAGAAACAAGAGCCATGTGGAAGAAAGATACCCAGAGAGTTCCAATAGTAGTAGGAGCAACGGGTCTTATAAAAATGAATTTACAACCATATTTAGATATGTTACCAATTCATGTAACACCGTATGAATTGCTGAAGGAGTCATTACTGGGCACATTATGGGGTCCATTCCCGTCATGGTATTAGAAACCCAAAAGACTTGGAGAAATTAAAAATTTTAAAAGACATGTAAGCACTTCCACATAGTACTCCTATGCTTCATCAGACAAAAAATTCGATCACAAGCCAAAATATTTTAAACACTGTTAAACCAATCACTGCTAGCAACCCTTTTCCCTCCCACTAAATAATTAGTGGAAAACAAGTGATTTAAATTAACCTAACACTTTAGCAAAATAAATACATTTTAGTATGTTTCAACCACAACTTATATAATAGATTTCAAATATAGTAAATTAGACATACACTGCTGATATCTAAACAGTGTAACAACAACAAAAACAACAATAAAAACATCCTGCAGGATTCACAAAGCCTCCGTGTAAGAGTTAGCAAGTCTTACACGGAGGCTGCAGTTAAACGGGTGATGTCAGCATGCCATGCATATTCATGAGGACATGCTGAATCACACCCTAGGCTAACATGGTCCGTGTAGCAATGTGGGGGGCGTGTCCGCATGGCGAGACCTGCAAAGGGACACGCCCCCAGAAGAATCACAGTCCCAAAAGGAAACTCCCACGAGCGAGTCTGTGGAAATGTCAAGAAACACAACAGCACACATGCCCCTACAGACTATTAATCCAACTGAAATGTAAAACGTAAAAATGAACAGTTTAATTTTTTTCTTTGTATTTCAAAAATGTTTGCCCGTAATTGAGTGTGCCCTTCGCTCAGCCACAGTTAGCAGTCATTGAAAAAGCATATAAGATCTAAATATACAAAATAAGCCAAGTAGCAATAGCGTAGCGGTAGAGACGTCGGCCAAAGAGGAGGCAGTCACGGTTCGAGCCCCAACAACATCATTTTTTATTTTTAGAGAAATAAGCACGAAACAATCCCCTGACATATATGTATATATATACAATTATAATTTAAGTAAAATGCAATGAAATGGGCCATGTTTTTATGAAGAAATCTGACACAATAAAAAAATAAAATATTTTATAAGTGCCCATAGCTGAGCAGCGCTCTAGCAAGCTGAATATGTTTGCCCGTAGGTGACCAGTGGTTTAACAGGTGTAATATGAGTGCCCGGAGTTGAGCAGCACTTTAACATGCTGAAACTGTGTGTCCGTAGTTGCGCAACATTTCTCACAGCATAATATGCGTGCTCATAGCCAAATTATGCGTTAAGCAGCATAACCCGTTTGCGCGGAGCTGCACAGCACGCCAACCGGCTTACCGGCGGGCAACGTTGAGCAACCTGTATCAAAGCCGCCTTTAAACAGATACACCTCCTAGCCTGTCTAGACAGTAGTAAAATAAAAAAAAAGCAATGCCCAGGCTCAAACCCAGGATACTGTGCATCAAAGTCAAAGTACTGAACCACTAAGCCATGACAGCTGTACTGAAAAATGCAATATTAGCATATATATAGGAATGAATGGAAATAGAAGCATGACAAAGCAGGTTTTGTGAAGCTGATACAATTCCAAAATGACCAATCACAGATAAGTGCGGGAAAAACAGCATATATAAGCCCCATAGGTGGGAATACACGGCATAACTGACTGTGGAACCTATTTGCAGTCAGGATGGCAGGTGTAGGAAAGGGTAGTCGCTTTCGAGCTCAGAGGTGGGGTGTTGAGGAGTCCAAATACATGGTTTGGCTCCTAGTCCACGATCATGAGGCTCAACTCATGCAGGGCCAGGTTCTGTGGGGTGCATATAAGGCAGAGGCATGGAACCGGTTGGCACATGATCTCACCAGTGCCACAGGCATACCAAGGACTGGTGAACAGGTCCGTCACCACCATGTGGACCTGAAGAGACGGAAGCAGGACCAACTGAACCATTGGATCCAGGAGGCCCGGCAAATGCCCAGTGACCCACTACTGAGTAAGTATCCATGTAATTATGTATGTAAGGAATTATCCTAGCTGATATTATGGAGATGTATGTTCCAATATTATGTAATTTATATTACAGCTGCAGGTGTGCGTTCCACTAATAGGCGAGCCTATGGTGATAGGCTGGAGCGGTTGCGCCACCAGGCAGGTTATTAATTATATTCTGTAATTGTTATACAATATAAGTGAGACAGCTTGTAAAAGAGGTCAGTGTAGTCACATATTAATAAAGTTCAAATAACACTAGAAGAAAGATTCTGCTAGTACTGTATGATTAGATAAGTGATGCAGCCTGTAATCCAGAAATAAAAAGTAAACAAGTCTGAAATAGTGATTACCCTCCTGAAGTGTAATATCAGATAACCTGCAGCAGCCTGAAAATCAGTGGTAAACAAGCTAAAGATAATAGACATGTGTCAAATACATCCCCTTAGAAAATCTGCCATATGAAACAAGTGAGTCTGTTGGAAAGGATTGTTGTAATCAGGTATGACATGTTAATAATGCCTAGAATAAAGCACCAACCTAAATTGTAAAAATAAAACAAGTGAGTGTGAGAAAGAGGTATGAATCGACCAAGAAAGCTGTTATAACTTCTGAATAAAGTATACTGCAGTCAGTACATAATGAAATGAATGAGACAGCCACAACCAAAAAGTGAAATGTTTGAAATAAAGTACTGAAGCTGGAATGTGTCTGTCCCACAATTTGTATATGTTGCTGTACCCTTGCAATATGGAGATAGTATGGTTGTGTGAAATAATGAACATCCACAGTTGTCTACAGCCATATAAATGAAATGTAGCAGGATGCTGTACCTGAACATAGCCAGATATGAAATGTGTATGAATAAAAATGCAATGTATATTAATGTATCAGTAACAGTCCCATCACCAACATTCCTAAGGTTACATATAGGAAACTGTACTAAGACCTGTAGGGTATATATATCTGCAGCTACTAGAGATGTACAGCATATGCATATGTAGTCGAAGTTGTTAATGAAATATTTCTTCACTCTACCCTATATTCACAAATAATGCCATTCCACAACAAACTGGGTATGTGTATTCACAATCAATTCCTATGGACATTTGTCCTGTTGGTTCAAACATATTTGCATGTATGTTCCTGCATGTGCCCTGTTTACATATCCAAACCTGATGGCCTGTTGCCATCAATCGACCCTGCATGCTGTTGGATTGTGTACTGTTGTTCAAAATATGCATGTGTTATGCTTGCTGTTAAATGTTTGGAATTCATGGGTGTTTGGTTAATGGGAATACTGATGCATGCTGTTACAACTAATTTTGAATGGTATTGTTTGTTACTAACCCAAAATGTCATAAAATATGTCTAAACATAGGACAACAGGGAAGGCGGGATCCAGCAGACCCATCTCTCCCACCTAAGCTGGCGAGTGCACCTGGCACTAGTGCCCAGGCCGGAACCTCCTCCAGTGGCCCTGTGCCACCTTTGGGTGGAAGCGCTGCAGGGGATGGGGCTCGTCCCCCCTCTGCAAGCGTGGCCGGAGGAGACCGTCCACTAACGCTCCAAAGTGTCCGGTCTGTGGTGCATAGCGAGATCAGGCATTCTGTGCTAGAAAACTATGCCAGCTTGAGGCTTGGGTGGCACAACTCACGGGTGTCCCTGCTGCCCGTCCAACACAGCCCCCAGCACAGCCCCATCCTGGGCTGTGAATGCACAGTGGCAACTGCCCATGGGTAGGGATCTCAGTTCCACTGTTGCCATCTGTGGGCTCATGGGCTCGCGATACCCCAACATCCGTCCCCGTCAATTGTGTCCCCCCCCACATGTGTCATACTCCACCCCTGTATGCGTCTTGTTTGTCTTGTCTGTTAACCTCCACTACCTACCTCCCCAAATATACCTACTTCCTGTACCTCACATTCCACTCTCACCTGAAAAAAAAAAAAAAGGGGCACTCTGTTCCCACAAAAAAATTATGCCCCATACATAGCTGCCCATTTTGCAGACATGTCTGCTGGACATGTGAAGTGGTAATTACAATTGGCTGTACAACATATTTTGTTGTCCTCACCCCTCTGTCGGGTGGAAGGTTTCAAATTTCACACCAAATTACAGACATATGCACAGCTGTTGCTGATAAAGAAATGGGCAGCTATGGGCCTTTCCTACATCCTTCCTGCAAATCCCGAGCTTGTTTTCCTACTGTCCTACCCTCTTTGTGCCCCCTTTTTCACCACTGTCTTATCTCCCCATTTTCTTTTCTTTCAAAGAAATTAGCGCAGGTGTGTGCGAGAGTAAGCACTTTTAAGCAGTTGTAAGCGGGAGTGCGCTTGTGTGCACTTAGCTAAGCGTGTGTGCGCGAAGCTAAGCGACAGTATGCGTGAGCTCCGCACAAACCAGCACTAACTCACTTACAACTGCTTAAAAGTGCCTTAGTCACTCTGAATGACAAGGCCTGTAGTCTTCTCAGCAGCAAAATAAAATTCCTCTGTCAGTCTCGAACCCAGGACCTTGGAAACACTAGTCTGCATAACTTACCACTAAGCCATAACTGATATACAAGAACTTTGTGCTGAAAGCAATATATCATGAAATAGTAGGACTGAGTGTAAAGGGAATATAGGAAGGCTATTACACAAAGCTTTTCTTGTATCTTTACTGGCAATTCTTGTGGATTTGTATAACATTAGTGTGAGAAGAGAAACAGCCATGCTAGTCGGTAGCTAGTAGGTAATAATGTGACAGTAGCATCTTGCAAACCACACACACTATCAGAGCAGGATAAACATTGCCATATTTGAACAGGTAAGAGGCCAGACCTCGCAACTGGGACTGATTTACAGGGATGTCCCTGATTTGAAAACAAATGTTAACTGTGCCCCACTGACTCCCTGTGAAATGTACTAACAGTAGGCAGAAAGGTGTTTTGTCCCACGTAATGGTAACTGTCAACTACTGAAAGTATGCACTACGTGCATGTAAGAAATGGTGTATTAATACACATGCTCAAAATACCCCACAGTCACAACTGCAGAATATCTGAAATATATCACGGGTGTATCCCACTGATATGGACCATTCCCTGAGGCTGATAAAAGATACACCTGAGAGTGAGTATCTGAGTCCTGCAAGTGTCACAAACTCACAGGCATAGCATTCTGTCTGCTGTCACACACTTTGTGAATAGCTGTAGAATATCTTCCACAAGCACACCCACATGCAGGTGTACAACCCCCAAATATCAAAGGAGGTATCCAACTAATAACAGAAGGACAGTATAGCAGTTTACAAGCACTGCATGTGCCTGCTATCCATAACTGTTAGTACAAAGTACAAGGTGCCACTACTGCTCAGCAGCAAAATAAAATACCCTTGTAGGTGTCAAGCCCCACACCTTGGCCAGACCAGACTGCATGCAGTACCACCAAACCACAGCAAACATATAAGGAATTGCTGCTGAAATAAATAAAGCAAGCATTACAAGGAGTGAATGTGAATGGAAAATAGGAAAGCCATAGCAACACATTCCAGTAAAGACACCTAGCAGGCCTCCATGGAGTGAAGGTAAAGGCTAAATAGTGAAGCCATAGCAACAAATTGCAAGAGCCACTGCTGTAAACCAGTTACTCCACAAGTCCCACAGGAAAGCACATACTCCCATTTAAACAGTATTAGTATTATTAGGTGTCAGTTAACATACACACTGAGAAGAATAAACTGGAGGAAGCAATAGTCAGGTGTCAGTACAACATGCATGTCAGTGCCTACAACACAGCCTGAGATATGAGAGACATACCAACCTTTATGCTCACACAACACTGTCCACAGCATACCAGCATGGTCCCCACCTTGAAAATCTGAAAGGGCTACGCCTACCTCACCTAACATTTTATAGCACTGTCCTGAAATCACAGTGAGAACTGCAATTACCACACAGCAGGCTGCATGCAATTAGCAAATGCTGGCTAACAATTGGTGCTGAGGCCATCACATGCACATCTGCATATACCTACAAAAGCAGCCTGTACTCCCAGTCCACACATGCAATACGTTCATTGCAACAGCTGGAGGGAGAGACAGAGAGAGAGAGAGAGAGAGAGAGAGAGAAAATAAATAAAAACAAATAAATAAAAAAAAAAAAAACGAATAAGAGACACAGACTGCCAAAACTACAACATTACAGAACAGCAGGCTACCAAGCAGCAAGCCATCAAAAATAGCAGTGTCCAACAAAGGTAATGTAAACTAATAATGTAATAGTCTACATACTGTGAACCCTCATATGTGTTAGCAGTCTATATATATAGGCGATATACTGCAACTGTTAGTGAAGGCTGGACATACATATGTATGTGAAGGATGCTATGTGCACATATCAATGTAGGTTGTAGTGCAACGTACAATGTAGGTTGTACAGTAATGACTGTTTAGCAGTATGTTAGTGTGTGTATTCGTATGTGTAAATAAAAAGGTATATATATATATATATATATATATCTATATATGTATATATATATATATATATATATATATATATATATATATATTATATGTATATGTATGTATATTTATATATGTATCTATATATAATATGCATATATGTATACATAGATAGAGAGGGATGTAGAAATAGATAGACCCAGAATGATACCACAGTACATGGACAAAATGATTGACCTCAACAACTGGCTAAGCTTCTGGTGTCATCCTAAGGGGATCCAGCATCTGTCTGCCTGGGACGACATGATCGACAGTCCATGATGCTTTGCCAGAGATAGCCTGCACCTGTCACCCTCAGGATTCCGGATACTGGCTAAGACTCATGCCACCCCTATAGTGCCTTTGTCAGGCAAGGTTCAAATGACAAATTCACCACTGTAAACGGTAACATCTGTGACATCTGTGCAGTGACAGAGACCTGGTTCAAAGCTCCAGAGAGCACCCCAGCATTACCAGGCTTCAATTCATACCACACCTTTTGGCCACCTAACCCAGAAAGAAGCACTAAAGGCGGAGGCGTGTCCATATTCATTAAGGATATCCACACCTCCAGGCTAGTTGCACAGCATAATGCATCTGAGGTATCCAATTGCAACTAACTCTGGGCAAGACCGCAATCCAAATCGTAGCTTGCTACAGACCCCCCACCATGCCCCAGGATTCACACCCCTCATTTCATGATACACTGGAAAGTATTGTGTACAACCCAACACCCTAATAATGGCTGATTTCACCTACCCCACCATTAACTGGAAAAACTACTCCTGTACCAACTCTATTGCTCAACGTTTTCTAGAATTCATAAATACCAACGCCTTGGATCAACTTATTCACACCCCCACCAGGGGCAGCAATATCCCAGACTTGGTCATCACCAACATGGGAAACCGGTGTTCCACACCAGAGGTCAATTCCTCATTGGTCAGATCTGACCACAAGGTAATCAGCCTAGACATCCACATCCCACCCCCAGCCCAAATTAGGGACACCATCGTAACAAACTTCACAAAAGCCAATGTCACACTTCTTAAGACAGAAGTGGCAAACTGCATGACACCCATGCAGACGGACAATAGAGGTATGACTGCCAAATCCTACACAAATGCACTGTATAAGCACTTACACGAGTGCATGGATCATGCTATCCCTAATAGAACCAAGATGTTATCCCCCAGACAAAGGAAGCCAGTCTGGTGGTCCTCTGCCATAAACAAACTCTACATCAGAAGAAAGAAACTGTTGCAAAATAAGTAAATTCCCATGACTGGAGGAACTCCTGGTCAACCTCAGTAAGAAGCTGAGATCCCTCATAAAATCCCCCAAAGCTAGTTACGAAAACAAAATTGCCACTGACTCTAAAGACAACCACAAAGCATTCTATAGCTATGTCAAGAATCTAAATGGGAACACTCAGATCTGCTGTGAGGTACAGCATAATGGCACTAAATATACAGAACCAACTGATATTGCCAACATCCTGGCAGATAGGTTCAGTGCTAACTTTACCCCCCTCTCACCCCCTAGAGGGCCCATCTCTATACTGGAAGAATGCAAAGTCCCTATAATCACGGCTGCACAGGTAAAATACACACTCTCCAAAGCCAAGAACACAGCATCCATGGGACCTGACAACATCCCAGGCTGCATTCTACATGAACCACTGAATGAACTGGCACCCTACCGCAGTACCATGTTCAATCATAGCCTCACCTCAGGCTGTGTAGCCACTGAATGGCGCACCACAACACATCCCACTCCACAAAGGGGGAGCCATGACGGACCGCATTAACTACCGCCCCATTAGCCTGACGAGCCTGGTCTGCAAGGCCATGGAATGTACCATCATGGAACTCATAAACAAAGACATTGGTAATCTCCAAACTCTGGACCCTGCTCAGTTTGGATTTGTAAAAGGCAGATCATGTCTCCTAAACCTGATTGACTTCTTTGAAGCAGTCACCAAAGCCATAGATGATGGTAAAATGGTTCACACAGCTTATGTAGACCTTGCCAAGGCTTTCAACACCATCCCCCATTCTGGAATTACAGATAAGCACACTAAACTAGGTATAAATCCCTATGTCATAAGATGGGTTGCCAACTGGCTCACGGACAGAACCCACACTGTGAAAGTAGCGTATTACAAATCCAACATCAGACCAGTGACAAGTGGAGTACCACAGGGTTCAGTCCTGGGTCCTCCCCTGTTTGGTATCTACTTCTCTGAAGTGCAGGCCAACACAGAAGGTCTGTGGCTAACAAAGTTTGCAGATGACTGCAAACTAGGAGCCATAATCGCAACTCCTAATGATGTGGGCAAACTACAAAAGGCCCTCACTGAGACAGATACCTGGTGTCAAAGCCATGGCCTGAAGCTCAATGCCAAAATGTGTATTGTCATCCCTGTGGTATAAACTCTGTACCCATGAACTACCACATAGCTGGTAGTCTACTTAATGCCGAAAATGTGATAATAGACCTTGGGACACAGGTGCACAGTAGTCTCTCCTTTGATAATCACATCGCCACAGTGGTCGGGAAATCCTTCTATGTGGCTCATCTCATCACAAAAGGATTCCCATCCAGAAAAAGAGGTCATTGTTCCCCTCAACTCATCACTTATTAGACCCATAATAGAGTACAATGCCCCTTTTGGTATGTACTTCACAGGACAACTACAAGAACTGGAAAGACCACAGAAATACCTCGCAAAGAGGATTACTGGCCTCAAACAGATGCCCTATGCAGACCGTCTCAAAAAACTACAGCTTGACTCCATGGCACATCGCCTACTCAGGGGTGATCTCTGCCTAACATACACAGCTATGTCAAACCTAGAGCTGTTGGACATGCTCCACTTAAAGAAATCCCAATCCCTCTGAGCTACACGCTCTAGGGACCTTAACCTTGTCACCACAAGAAACAGAACATGCTGGAGGGATAGAGTCCTGTCCCAGACACTTCCCATACTCTGGAACAGACTACCTATCTATGTCAAACAGAGCTCCTCATTAGCACTCTTCAAGAAAGATCTTGATGATTGGATGGGAAATGGGGAATTCACCCCGGGGATCACGTCTGTGGCTCTGCTTGACAGGGGCATAGGAAAATACCTTTCTTGGGTGGCGAAAGCCAGGGTACATTTATTGGCTAGGCTTGTATGGGCCCTAGGGCCGATAGCCTAGTACCTACCTATGAACCTATGAACATATATAGATAGATGGATAGAATATGTATATACACATATTATGCAATAGACACATACATATATAGATATATATAGATACATACACATATACAGACAGATATGAATGTGTACAGATATGTATGTATATGAATATCTCTCTCTCTATCTCTCACCCCTCTCTCTCTCTCTCTATATATATATATATATATATATAGATATAGATATATATATATATATGTATATATATATATATATATATATATATATATATATATATATATATATATATATACTGAGAGAGGCACATGTGTGCAAATGTATTGCAACAGGTGCCTGGTGACAAAGGCATGTACTGAACACCAGTGTGGATACAGGAGTACCATACCCCATTCCAAAACACTTACACCACTAACCACCACATATGTGGTTGCCTGCCTACTACTGGATGTGTCAGGAGGAACATGGGAAACAAGTGTCCAATAGCCTCCCTGTGATATTCACAGTGGCACACCAGTCTTGTAATACCTGTACATGGTACATGTCAGCAGAAATGGTGTGTCAGCTAGTGAAATGTAGGTCACTGTACCCCTCTACACCTCACAATGTCCTACATGGTATGTACCTCCCATGACAACTACAGAAAGGGAGAAGGATACATTCATACCTAACAAACAGTGATAATGCCCTCAAACACATTACCTATGCAGAGTGACTGACAAAACCACAGATAGAGTGCCTCTCAAACTACCGACACAGAGCATACCACTGCTGGATATACATAGTTAAGTCACACCCATAACAGTTGTCCAACAACCATGGTAACACCTCACAATATCCCCAGCATAAATGACCTATGTCTGTCATCCTTGGCACTGCAGTAAAGAGCACATGGTGGAGGTACAGGTTCCTACCCACAAATAGGCCATACCCTGGAGTAAACCACCCAGCATTATGAAGCAAGGCTCCCAATTAGTAGATGTCAGACATACCCCTGTTGAATGTTATGCAGATAGGTAGTATGCCATATGAGTCACCCTGTGTAACTGTTTGACAGGAGCAAGTACAACCACATTACATGTGTCCCAAGGGGCAGGGTAGCATAACAATATGCTGCTGTAGGCCCAGGCCCAATAGCATACTACCTGCCTATGACACAATGCACACACACATGTAATCATTGCAATACCAACTATGTGAGGTGGAATGCGTGTGCCACTGACTGTGTGCAAGGTCTGTAATAGTGTGATTGCTGAGCATGACTTTGTGTCTGTCATGGTAGTGTGTGCCCTTAGTGTGAGGCCAGAGAAAGATGTGTCAGGTATTGGGATACAAACATACTACATTGCCATATGTTGTGCAGTGGTTCCCCCTATGTGACTGTGGTGTAGGTATGTTTATGGCAACAAAGACTACGGTGCATTACCAGTGACATTTGTACTGTGCATTGCATGCATTGCATGGGTTGACAATGTTCCCCATACATTACCTTGATACATACCCCCAGTGTGAGGCTGTTCATTGGACCTCAAACAGTGTGCCGACTGCTGGAGTATACTTGTTTGTTGTATGGAGTGTGCCAGGCACTGTCACAGAGTTGTCGGCTGAGCACTGATATGTGGTCATTCACATGTGTATCCCCCAATAGACAGACAGATGCTATATTTGGCAGTTCAGTGATATCACTACAGTAGAGTTTTATGTGTGCCATATCACTTGCTCACATATTTTTCTTTTCCTTCCAGGGCAATGGTGCACCAGCACAATCCCACGTACTCTGCTACAGAGGAAGAGGAGATACACCAGAGCCTGGTGCGGGATTTTGCCACACTCTTTTCCCGCACCAGCCAGAACCAGCAGGAGAGGGCTGCACTGTGGCTAGACCTTGTCCGTCGGGTAAATGACATAGGCATGCACAACCGGACATATGAGCAGGTACGCCATCACTGCAGTGATTTAATTAGAAATGTCCGTCAGCATGCATCTGATATCCACAGGCAACAGCTTGCCACAGGTGGTGGGGTGGCTATACACCCCCCCACCAGACTGGAGGGGCTCCTCCAAAGTGTTGTGGCTCCAGCCCAACAACAACAACATCCACACACATGTGTAATGATGGAGGCTGGAGCCACCCAGCAGGAGGACTTGGAGCGTGCAGGTAACATGCCATATCTATAGTTGACTGTTCTCTACACTGGTAGTTTATGCATGTGTGAGGTGTGTACTGTGTTTGTAGCTATTATCCTGGTAATTATTGTGCAAGAGTGATATTCTCAATATCGGCAGTAGACCTGTGAAAGCCAGCTGTTGTACTACTGAACTGTATCATACTTACAGTATCAATGGCACAGTTGTGTCCACTGACAATGAATGTCTTATTTGTGCAGATCCCTCTGGTGTAACAGCAAGGCAGCCAATCCATGCTGGTGAGTGTGTAATAACATTCCTTTAATACTTATGATAGTAATAGTAATAATACCCTAAAATGGTATTGCTATGTGTGTGATTGCAGGTGTGTCTGTGTCTGTGTGTTTGTATCTCATGTACTGAGGAGTGTGCATGTGTGCATGTGTGCATATGTGCATGTGCCCATGTGTGCATGTGTGCATGTGTGCATGTGTGCATGTGCCCATGTGTGCATGTGTGCATGTGTGCATGTGCCCATGTGTGCATGTGTGCATGTGTGCATGTGTGCATGCGTGCATGTGTGCATGTGTGGTAACATTGTGTGCACATTGTAAACTGTGTTTCCTGTCTTCTTCTCACAGGTTCTGGTGCTGCTCTGGTGGTGTGCAGCAGGGAACCTGAATCTGCTGCTGGGGATAGTGATAATGATGATACCTGTGTAATGGCACAGGGAGGTGTGCCAGGGTCCATTGTTGGTCAGCCAATCAACAGTACACAGCTGTCAACCCCATCAATACGCACAGTCATCCTGCCAATACATCCACTGTCACCAATATCCCTAGGTGATGGACAGCATACAGTGGGCATTGACCAGGGTAATGTGGTATCAGTGGCACATGCATCCCCTCACAGCAGCCATGGCCAGAGTCCTGACATGGTACCACACAGGCAGATGTCCAGGGGTTCTCATGGGAGCATCCATGGTCATACTGCCCCTGTCAGACGTGCCCACAGAGGTCTTTCAACCTCAGCTATGTTCCAGGCTGTAATGCAGGCACAGTCACGTATGGAACAGTACACCAGACAGGGTCTGAGGGAGCTGAGAGCACATTGCACTGCTATGAATGACACTATGCGTGAAGTTGCGGCTGCCATCCGTAATTTCTCTGAGGTCATTGACAGACGTTGGGGGGACACATTAGATCTGTTCCACAACTACATGTCCATGGGCCAGGGCAATGCAGGGCGGTTGAGGCGTTGACGTGGATGAATGCCAGCAACAGCAGCAGCTGGCAGTCATCACGGATGACAACAAACCCACGGCCGCTCCCATAGTGCCAGTACCAGCCCCTGCAATGCTGGGTCTGTGCTGTCATCAGACCACCCTAGGAGACCATGTGCACGTGGCTCTGGACAGTCCCAGCAGGGACATGTCTCCAGTCAACAACCACCTGCTTCTGATGACAGTACCCAGTCTGGCTTAGTACCTGATACTGTCCGTAGCACCCCTGCCAGGCACAGGTACCGTGTCTGTGGCCAGGGACAGTGATCTGTACAACCTGGCAGGTACAGTCTGAGGCTGTCCACAAACACCTGTATATGGTGGCCACAAGGTGGAACTGTGTGCATGCATACACACATGCATAATGCTAACACCTAGGGCTAACACATACATGCACACACTGCATCAACATTGCCCCATCTTCTACGGTTGTCCCTCACTAACACACACACACATACATGTCGATTGGTTGTATCAGTGGCAGACTCAGGCATACCAAGTACACACCCTGTGCATATGATGAAACTGTGCCACCTCCTGCAATCTGTAACATCGATGCAGGACCGGTTAACATGGTGCTGATGCACAGGGTGACTACATAGATGTGTAGTAATATTATCATGTTGTCAACTGTACAGGGTAATGATATCATTGTGGGTATATCCCAGCGTGCCTGATGCATTAACAGTATGATTGTCATTGTATTGTTTGGTACACCCCTATTAATTACCATAGTGTAATGTCTGCACATCTTTGCATTCTGCTGGTAAGGCTGTAAACAGAAGGCCACCTACATAGGTAGCACAGGGGATAAGTAAATGGAAGTTATGATACTCAATGGTGGACATGTAAACCACAAGATTCATGCAGTACAACCTCTACTCTGCATGGAGAATGTTGATATCTGTGCAGTAATAGACAACAGGTTCAAGACTCCCAAGAGCACCCTAGCACTACCAGGTTACACCACATACCATGCTTGACAGCCCCAAAACACACAACTAACTATGACAGGAGGTGAGTCTCATTAAATGTCAAGGATACTGTGGTGGCAGGACAGGTAGCATACAGCCTACTAAGTTGGGGATTGCTGATTGAGGGCTCAGTGTCTGTCATTATAAATGTGTATTAGTTCTGGTTTAAGCAGTTGGGCTTCAGGCCAGTTATTTGATATTACAAAGGTTCATGGTCTGCACTCTTGTGGGAGGAGAGGCTGGACTCTGCCCATCTGAGCTGGGAATTTCTGGCTAAAGGCTTATAGTGCCTGCATATTTGAACTGTTTCTTACTGAACTTGGTACACCTTGTTTGCTGTAGCATAGACTAGATCCATGCCTGCTGATTGTAGCTTTGTTTGTATGCTTGTTTGCTTGTTATTTCCCTGAAACACTAATTCCACCTGATATGCAGCTTTGCAGCATCTCTGTGTATCACTAGTGACATGTGCATTGCTTACTGTATGTATGTCCTTGTTTCACTTGACAGAAAGTTAGTGTTTGTCATTTATGCAATTAAGTTACCTGTAACACATTGCATTTGAGATACCTGGCACTTGCTCACTAAAGCATTTATATATGCCAGCGCTAACAAATTAAAAGCACTACACCCTCACAAACTCACCTTGCATACCTTGTTCCCCATTGGCCATTTTTGTTGTTAATTATAAAGAAATTCCCAATACTATCCTAGCATGTTCAAAGGTCAGTTGTCAATCTCCTCCACGGTCCAGCTGGTGAATCTGGGAATCTAGAGGCAATGTTACAACTGCCTCATTTACACAGTCAACCCTCTCCTTCTCCCAACAAATTCCACCACATGTGAGAGATGCAACCATATATCCAAACTGCAGGCTAAGCTCTGTCAACTCGGTACTGGCAAAACCTGTCAGGAGGAGAAGGAAACCACGGTCACTACAATTCCAGTCTCACATAGACCTACCAAGACAGCAATACAAACAAATAAACACACACAACCATACTCAGAGTCTCTAAATAAAGGTCTACCTATGCAGAAGACACCTCCAAAGCAGACATACAAGCAACCGCTACCCCAGAACAGAACGCGTGCAACACATAGCTCACAAAGCCAGTGTGCAGAACAGTCACAGCATATAAGGCTAAACAACACACCTGCTACACTTGTGATGGGTGCCTCTATTGTCAGGTACACTGATGTCCCGCTCACCAGGCTGAACAAGGAGAAGGTCACGGTGAGATGCCTGTCGGGCACTATGATCTGCCACATAACACAAGCACACAGGTCACTCCGAGGCATGTACAAATATGACTCAGTCAGTGTCCATGCCAGTGTGAATGACCTGAGACATACCTCCCTGGACTACATGATGAGAGACATAGAGGAGCTCTCTGAGCATGTGGCCCAGACTGGTATGACCCTGACCTTGAGTAGCATCTTACCCTCACCAAGAATGATGCCACAATATGTAGACAAGATGATCAATTCAGACAATTGGCTTATGTTTCAGTGTCATTCAAAGGGGATCCAATGCCAGTCAGCCTGGAATGACATGCTCAACAAGCCACACTGCTTTGCTAGGGACAGCTTGCACCTGTCACCCATGGGCTTTCAGATATTGGCAAAGGCTCTTGATACACCCATAGTGCGTTTTTTAGGCAAGGCTCAACAGACAAGACCACCTCCATAGGTATCACAAGGGATAGGAAACTAATAGTAATGCTACTCAACGCCAGCAGTGTAAACCTCAAGATGCATGCACTGGAAACTGTCCTTAGCATGGAGAACATCAATATCTGTGCAGTAACAGAATCCTGGTTCAAGGCCCCCAAAAGCACCCCAGCATTGGCACGTTATACCTCATACCATGCTTGTCAGCCACATAACTTGCACCAAAATGGAACAGGAGGGGGAGTATCAATATTCATCAAAGATACACACACCTCCAGGTTGCTGGCACAGCACGAAGCATCAGAGACTATCCATGTGCAACTAACAGTGGGTAAGACTGCCTTCCAGTTCATAGCCTGGCACACACCACACTCCCAAACCCAGGTAACCCACTTGGCCTAATTAAGAATACATGTATATCTGCAGGTGTCTCCAAACAACAATATATTGGGCAGCTTCATTTACCCACACATAGACTGTGAGCATTACTGTAGCTCCAACACCCTAGGTGTAAAGTTCCTAGAATCCATACACTCAATTGCTATTTAACGACTTGTTACCACTCCCACAAATGGGGAATACATGCTGCACCTGTTCATCACCAACATGTGGACTATATTCTCCAGACCAGAAGTGTATCCCTCGCTGGTAAGATGACACCATAGACTACTCTCACTGTATATTCACATACCAAATGCAGCCCCTGCACAGAAAACCACAGTCATAAAGTTGTGGAATGCAAATTACATGTATTCACATGAGGCAGGCTTCACACATGGGAACTATTTCAGGTCACAGGTACATATGTCTATGTGGCACACACATACCGCATGTGTGCATTGACATTACTGATATGATCTATGTCATACAATATTTAGAGCAACACCCCACACACACGGACAAAAACACACATGGCATTTGCAAGGTTGAAACCCCTACCTAGCTAGGTTATGATACTTGAGAGAGATGCATTAGCAGAGCACGCTATTCACATTACTGGGAGATTTCCCTTCTCCCGCTGTACTTATAGGGTGCTGACATCAGTGTTTAGAAAGAGGAATGTGCATCATGCAGTGTGTTCTTGTAGTTGGCAAAAGGGACATTTCTTTCACACAGAATTGTGCACACACTAACCCCCCTCACCCAAACACACACAGCATTCGCAGGATTCAAACACCTACCTAACTATGTTATGACACTTGTGAGAGACACATTAGCGGAGTGCGCTATCCAAATTATTGGGAGGTTTCACTTATTCTGCTATACTTATAGGGTGCTGAGATCATCAGTGTTTAGAAAGAGGAGTGTGCATCATGCAGTGTGTTCTTGTAGTTGGCAAAAGGGACATTTCTTTCACACAGAATTGCACACACACTAACCCCCCTCACCCAAACACACACACACTGAGCATTTGCAGGATTCAAACATGGATGTGACATTGCAAATTCAACCCCTGGGATCTCCACTGTGTCCCTGCTTGACGGAGGCACAGCACACTAGCCTTATATGGTGCCTTCTGTGACCTACTTTACAGAGGCACAGTAGCCTACTGTACTGGGGAGGCAGATGCCAAGCACACTCTGGCTAAGCTTGTACTCCCTAGGGCAAACAGCCTAGTATTGACCTCTACACCCATATGTTTAATTTTCAGATGCACAATATTTGTTGCTGATACACTGTTTGCAGGTCTTTATTGCCATAGCTTTCCCTGTTTCTATGTACAACTTGTGTATCTGTGGGAGATGTTTGAATATGTGTGGGATCCACTATTTAACTTATGTCTCTGAAGTCATTTAACTGTGTGCACTGGGCAGATTGCTGTATTGTGGTTGGTTCCTGGTTTAACACATACAAATACCAGATATGTGTGGCCAACTGCTAAACTGAGACATGGCCTAAGTGTGTGAGCATGCCCAGTTCAGGCATATTCCATGGCTTGTTGCCTGACATATGTCTCATTTATCAAAGTGTGTGAGCATGCCCAGTGTGTGTTTTCCATATGTTGAGATCTTCAGTCCACCACATTTGTGGGTGTGTGTGAACTTCAACAATATTTCACATTTATAGTTGTGTGTTGGGAGTCATGTTGTGTACATACTGCCCAACTGCTTTGTGTCTGAACCCGACAGGGATTATACTGTGCCTGCAGGGTATCCATGGGATAGTTTGCATACAGTTGTCAACATCCTTTCATACTGACCATACACTGTAATATTGTATAGTGTACTGGTTCAGTACTTTCACTGTGGTGGACAGTATCCTGGGTTTCAGTCCTATCACTGCTTTAAATATTCATAGTGAGCACACCAGACTGGTTAAGGGCCAGTTGTGCACATATGACCATGCTGCATTTTGTTCGGATATGGACTACTTACACCAGGCTTGTCCAACATTGGTAGTGTATTCCACAACTTGGGTGGACATTGACAAACACTAGCGATGTGCCCTAGGCCATTTCTACTGCTAGTCAGAGAGTGTGTTTGTCCTTCAACATACATTGTAACTGGAATTTTACATGACATATTTCAAGGTTAGTATACTGTGCCTCTGTCTACCCATGACATAACAGTGATACCCAGGGTAAACCTACCATCTCCCATCCACTCATCATGATTCCTGTTGAGGAGAATCAATGAGGGACTCTCTGGCTAACCTGTACTGGGAGTTTACTCAAGAGTGGAGTGAGCTTCTGGGTTATGGATCAATCACTATATGTCAGTGCTGGGGTTCAGGTCTCTCATGTGCATAGCTCACTGGCATTCAAATTGTACAAGGTGCAGCATGTTCACTGATTCCATCTTGGACATGGCTTTATACATCAGGCACAGATTGCCTCTGGGCAGGCAGTATGGCACTGTGTGGAGCTGCGGTTTGTTTAATCAGGCAACACATGGCATCTGTTTGAGCTCTTTGATCCTCCAGGTGGGGTACTTTTGGGGTCTTTCCAGTTGCTGGAGGTGTCTGCTGAGGTACATCCCACAGGGGCCATTGTACTCAGTTGTGAGGCTGATGAAGGATGACTGAAGAGGCACGATGACCTCCCCTGATCTAGATCTGACTACCTTCATAATTAGGTGGGTATATGGTATGTTTCTGTAACCACTACAGCCACATGGTTGTCAAATGCAAGATATCTATCAAATTGTGTCCCCAGGTCTCTTATTACTTCTAAAGTACTTAATGGGTTAACACCTATGCGGTAATTGGTGGGCACTTACTGTTTATCTACAGGGGATGACTATACACATTTCTGCAATTAGCTTGATGACATGGCTCTGGCACCAGTTGTCTGTTTCTATGTGGCCCTTTTGTAGGATGCTTGTGTCAGCTGGAGGGTCAGATAAGGTGCCCAGTTTGTAGTCCTCTGCAAACTTGTTCAGACACAGTCCTTCCATGTTGGCCTGTACCTATGGGAAATATATACCATACAAGGGAGGTCCCAGGACTGAGCCTTGTGGGATGCCAGTTGTAGCTGGTTTGTAGTCTGACATGGCTGCAGCATGTCTGATCATGTCAGTTCTGTCCTTGGGCTGGTTTGCAACCCATCTACTGACATAGGGGTTTATATTTAAGCTGGTGAGCTTATCTATAATGAACACGTGGCGTATTGTATGGAAGGCTATTGCAAGGTCCAGATAGGCTGCGTGGACCACATTCCCATCATCAATGGCCTTGATGACTGTTTCAAATGAGTCAGACATGTTTAAGGGGCAGGATCTGCCCTTAAGAAAGCCACGCTGGGTAGGGTCCAGTGTCTGTAGGTCCCCGATATCTTTATTTCTGAGGTCCATGATGATCCTTTTCATAGCTTAGCAGACCAAGTTTGTCAGGATTCTGGGGTGATAGTTTGCAGTATCCATTCAGGCACCACCTTTGTGGAGAGGGACCACTGTTGCTGTACACTGCACTTTGGGTACATATCCTGTGGTAAGGCTGAAATTGAGCAGTAGTGTTATTTGGCATTCCATTCTTCTTGGAGTTCATGTTGGACACAGCCCAGGACACCATCTCATACCACTGATGCTGTGTTTTGCTTTGAAGATGCTGCCTGTTACCTCAACATCTGCAATGTCAGGGGGCCAGCACTCTGCTAGGATAGATATTTGTCATTTGGGGGGGGGGGGGTTGCACTGAACCTGTCAGGTTGGATGTTGGCAATGTGTGTGGGTTTGGTGTATTGTTTGTAATATTTGGTAATTCAGAGCATATCTGTGAATTCCCAACAAGGTTCCTACCATCAGTTAAGACAGCCTTGTGATTATCCTTAGTATCCTGTACAATTTGTATCTCCATAGGCTCATAGGTTCATACTGGGCTATCTGCCCTAGGGCATTTATCAGCCTAGCCAGAGTGTGTGTGGCTTTCGCCACCCCTTGCTATGTGAATATTATGGCCATTTAGGGTTTACTTTACTGTGCCTCTGTCTAGATGTGACACACTGAAGACCCCCAGTGTAAATCTACGATCTCCCATCCACTTGACAAGATTCCTGTTGAAGAGAGTCAGTGAGGGGCTCTGCCTAACATGGAGTGGGATTCTGTTCCAGAGCGTAGGGAGCCTCTGGGTTAGGAATCTGTCCCTCCAGCACATCCGATTTATTTATGTGTTGAGGTTGACATCTGTCACTCTCTCGGCTCTGATGGCTTTGGATTTTCTGAGGTGGAGCATGTCCATCAATTCTGTATTGGACATGACCTTGTACATCGGGCATACATCACCTCTGAGTATGCAGTATGTGACTGCATACAGCTGGGGTGTTGTCAGCCAGGCAGCATATGACAAATGTTTGACACCCTTTATCCTCTTGGTGAGGTACTTTTGAGGTCTTTCTAACTGCTGCAGGTGTCGGGTACGGTACATCCCAAATGGGGCATTGTACTCACTTATGGGCCTGATAAGAGAAGAGTATAGGGGCACAATGACCTCTCTTGATGTAGATGTAAATCCTTTCATGATAAGGTGGCCAATATAGGTGGTCTTCCTAGCCACGTTGGCAAAGTGAGTGTCGCATGTGGGGTTACTGTCCACTTGTGTCCCTAGGTCCCTGATTACTTCTTCCATACATAATGAATTACCACCTATGTGGTGATTTGTGAGTACCTTGTTTGGTATTTGGAGAGACATTCATACTCTCCAGTGTCTTCAGGAAGGTTGAGTGGTGTTCCTGGGTCTGAGAGGGTGGTCTGTAGCATGCTACAAACTGTACAGCGGTTTTGCCTACAGCTAGTTGCACATGGATGGTCTCTGATGCTTTGTGCATTGTCAGTAACCTGGATGTGTGGGTATATTTGCTGAATATGGATACCCCCCCTCCTTTTGTGGTTTGGTCCAGGTTTTAGGGCCAAAAAGCATGATTTGAGGTATAACCTGGTAGTGCTGGGGTGCTCTCCGGAGCCTTGATGCAGGTTTCCATCACTGCACAGACATCAATGTTCTCCATACTGGGGAGGGCCTTGAGAGCATGCATCTTGTGGTTTAGGCATCTGGCATTGAGCAGCATTACCCTCATGTTTTTTCCACTTATGTTTTCTGGGGAGGTGGGTTTGTCTTTTCAGCCTTGCCTACAAAAGGCACTATGGAGGTGGCAAGAGCCTTAGCCAATATCCAGACACACAGGGGTGACAGGTGCAAGCCATCCCTGGCAAAGCAGCGTGGCTTGTCAAGCATGACATCCCAAGCAGACACACATTGTATCCCCTTGGAATGACACCAGTAATTGAGCCAATTGTTAAAGCTGATCATTCTGTGTTTGTACTGTGGCATCATACTTGGTGGGGGTAGGATGCTGATCAGAGTCAGAGTCATACTGGCCTGGCCTACATAATTGGAGAGCTCCTCTATGTCTCTTTACATGTAGTCCAGGGAGGTACATCTCAGGTCATTCACACCAACATGGACAATGACTGAGTCATATCTGTACTTGCTTTGGAGTGACCTGCATGATTGTGTTATGTGGCGGATTGTAGCAGCCTACAGGCAGCTTACTGTAGCCTTTTCCTTGTTCAGTCACATGAGCGGGACATCAGTGTGTCTAACTATGGAGTCACCTATTACAAGTGTATCAGGCATGTTGTTTGTCCTTACGGGCTGTGACTGTTTGGCACACCGACTTTGTGTACTATGTGTTGCATGTGCTATATTTGGGGGTAGTGGTTGCTTGGATGTTTGCTTTGGAGGCCTCTGTTGATTTGGTGTTTTTTAATTAGAGCCTCCAGGAATGTTTTTGTGTGTTTATGTATTTGGTTTGCAGTTGTGATAGGTCTATGTGAGTGGGTTTGTGGTGTGTGTGGTTACCTTCTCCTCCTGACTAGTTTAGCCAGTACTGAGTTGAGAGAGCTAAACCTCCAGTTTGGAGACGTGCTTGCATCTCTCACATATATTTGTATGTCTTGGGGGTGGAGGGGGTTGTCTGTGTACATGGGGCAGGTGTAACATTGCCCAAAATTCACAGATTCAACTTGTTGTAGCTGGCCTTAGTGGATTTTATGACTGGCCGTATTTTATTGCCATAATACTGATCAGAGATTACTTCCCTTTTTGGGTTTGCTCTATCATGTGGTGACTTCTTCATTCTCTTGCATGGTTTGGTAATGGCTGTGGTCCACCGTGCCAGATGCTTGTGTGTATGGTATTGGGCCTTGGTTTTATTTGGGATTGCATAATCCATGCATTTCTGACTGTGTTCGTAGAATGCATTTATAAAGGGTTCTGAGGTATGGCCCATATTTTCCACAGGCACAGGGCCTTTAATGGATTCCACATCAGTTTGGAGGAGTGCAACATTTCCTTTACACATGTTTTTCACTGTGGTTTTCTGGCCAGGGACTGTGGTCCGGATGTGAATATACAGTGTGATTACTCTATGGTCTGATCTTACCAGTGGGGAATACACTTCTTATCTGGACATAGAGTACCCATGTTGCTGATTATCACATCCAGTATGCTTACCCCTCTTGTGGGAGTGGTACATTGTTCCTGAGCATTTTGGTTTATGGATTCTAGGAACCTTTGGCCTAGGGTGTTGGTGCTGGGATAATGCTCCCAGTCTATGTTTGAGTATTTTCAGTCACCCAATATAATGTTGTTTGAAGAGCTTGATATTTCCATGTGTTCCAACGTAGGCCAAGTGCAGTTCCTGGCATTAGGAGGGTAGTCTGTAGCAGGCTACAAACTGGCAGGCAGTTTTAGCCACTGTTACTTGAGCATGGATAATCCATGCTGCTTCTTGTTGTGGTACCAACATGGGGGTGTGGTTATCCTTGACAATTATTGCTACTCACCCTCCTTTTGTAGTTTGTTCCATGTTTTGGGGCTATAAAGCATGGTATGAGGTGTAACCTGGTAGTGTTAGGGTGCTCTTGTGAGCCTTAACCCAGTTTTCTGTTACAGGACAGATATCAACATTCTCCATGCTGAGGGAGTTTAGACTGCATGCATCTTTCAGTTTGGACATCTGGCATTGGGTAGCATTACATCTAGGTTCTTATCCCTTGTGATACCTATGGAGGTGGAGCATCGTGTCTTACTCAGCATGTCATCCCAGGCTGGCACGCATTGGATCCCCTTTGACTAATGGCAATACTTAAGCCAATTATTGTAATTGATCATCTCGTCTTCATATTCTGGCATCATGCTTGGTGAGGGTAGGATGTTAGTCAGGGTCATCATGTTTGCATATACTACATGGTGTTACATTGCTTAACACATGGCAATCATGCCTCAGGTGGTGCTGCAGGGCTGTCTATGTTGGATGCACATACTACACTCCCTGTACATGTTTGATAGCAGGTTGTGTCAACTTAGGCATCCCTTTTACTATATGTGTGAGTCAGAGAGAGGTATCATTTCCTGGGTTCCTACTGAGCCAGTGTATATGCTATGCGTTGCCGCTTTGCCAAGGCCAAGGCATACTGGGCATGCCTCCTTCTGCCTACTGGGGCAGGCTCAGGTTGTTCCTCCTCCGAGTCATGCCCTGCCTGTGATTGGCTTGGCAATGGTGGGGGGCTGTTTGGCCCAGCCCTATGCTGGTCCTGCTGCAACTGTTTATACAGAATCATATTATGTAGCATAGCACATACCATGACAATTCGGGTACATGTAGTTGGTGAGTACTGCAAGGCTCCATCAGATGTGTCCAGGCACGGGAACCGTGACTTGAGCAGCCCAAACACACGCTCAATTACATTTCGTGTTTGTGCGTGTGCCTCATTATGGCGTTCTTGTTCAGGTGTGTGTGCGTTTCTGATGGGTGTCATCAGCCACGGTTCCAGTGCATAGCCAGCATCCCCCACTAAGTGACCATGTGGGATGTCCCCATTGGCAAATGTCTGGTACAGCTGCATCAGATGCCAGATATGGGAATCGTGGTAGCTTCCAGGGCAGCCAGCACACACATTCATTATTATGCCCTGGGCATCACACACAACCTGGAAGTTGATGGAGGGGAAGCCCTTGCAGTTAATGTAAGCCCTACCCCGCTCACCGGCTAGTGCTTTGATGCATATATGCATGCAGTCTATTGCACCCACTACCTCAGGGTATTCCGCTATTTGCTGGAAGAGACGCATATTGCTGGCCAATACCTCACGGGAATTGGGGAAATATACATGCTCACTGACATGTGCTGACATGGCATCCAGGAACTGGTGCAGTACCCTGGATGCTGATGCCTGTGATATCAACAAAAAAACAGAACAAAATGAAGCAGCCAAACTGGATTGAAATTTTCTTTACTAGATTCTTCTGGTACCTCGGCCTTCGCCTTCACATGGAATAACAATGTTATGCATAAACCAGTATAAATACACACCTCACTTAATCAATCACATCAATTAAACAATTAATCAATTGTATATATATATTACATTTTAAAGAAATACATACAAAATACATATAATATATAATATTTCATATTAATAGTTATACATCTAAATTCATACCATTGGGAAATAGAGTTCCATAATTAATAATAAATTTAGATTCCATATTCAATAATTTAGTTTGAAAATTTCTATGTTGGTTCTAAGGGGACGATAGAACACAAGCCTTTTCATAAAAAAACAGCAGTAAATAATTTTTTACACGCTACCAGTATGCATAGCAATTATTTACTCGAGTCTTTGCCCTTAGGTGAATTCAAACGAAATGTTGTGAATACATCAGAGAATATTAATATTCAAAGGGAATTTGACATCATTTGTCAGAAATTAATGAACAGAGGTTATTCTAGGGATAATGTTTATTCCCATAGGGCCAATGTGGAAGGAATATTAAATTTGAACAGGCAGGGGGTTGCTAATAGGAATAGGAAGAGAATTGGGAACAAACTCATTTATTCCAAGAAAAAGGATTCAATGGAAATGGATAAAATATTTTTTGTAGATAAATTCTCTCCTTTTTCTTCCATTTTGAAGAGAATTGTGTTAAACATGTGGCCAGTAATAACTAGTGATGATTTTTTGAGAAACATAATTCCAAAAAATATTATTTTTTCTTATACAAGATGCAAAAATCTGAAGGAACTAATTAGAAGTAAGGGCAAGAAGGAGAAAGCTATGGATGCAGGTTCTTTTGCTTGCAATAAATGTAAGGTTTGTGATAAAATTATTAATTTAGATGACCATAAAATCAATGGGGTTGCATATCATGCATTAGATCATTTTGATTGTAATTCATCTGGGGTGGTATACATCATTGGGTGCAGTTGTAAAGAACGAAAATGGTATATAGGACAAACGAAACGTAGGGTCAAGCTAAGAATTTTGGAACACTTGGGAGACATTAGGAATAGTCGACTTGATAGTCCAATTGCAAGTCATTTTCATCAATTTCACAATGGAGATCAAACTGGTTTTGAGTTTAGTGTTTTGGCAAGACCGTGGGGAATGGGGGAAAATAATAAAAATTTTCAAACTAAATTATTGAATATGGAATCTAAATTTATTATTAATTATGGAACTCTATTTCCCAATGGTATGAATTTAGATGTATAACTATTAATATGAAATATTATATATTATATGTATTTTGTATGTATTTCTTTAAAATGTAATATATATATACAATTGATTAATTGTTTAATTGATGTGATTGATTAAGTGAGGTGTGTATTTACACTGGTTTATGCATAACATTGTTATTCTATGTGAAGGCGAAGGCCGAGGTACCAGAAGAATCTAGTAAAGAAAATTTCAATCCAGTTTGGCTGCTTCATTTTGTTCTGTTTTTTGTTGAAGCTTCGATTTGGACACTTTGTGGTCCAGAAGTGTTTTGCCTGTGATATCCCCATCATATCACCAGTTGGTCTCTGGAAGGTACCTGTTGCTAGTATTCTTAGGCCAACACATACCTTGGTTTCCACTGGGATGGGTTCCCCTCTGTTGGTTCTGTGTGTGAGGCGTGGCCTGCACAGCTCAACAATTTGTTGCAGGTCTCTGTCCACTCTATAGCGCTCCACTATCTCCAGCTCATGTAACCCCTGGTAGGTGACCCTGGGCCTGTACACTCTTCTCCGTCTCCTCACTGTGGGTTGTCTGGCAGCATTTGCATAGTCACCACCCTCAGCAAGTTGCATATGTCTCCTTATAACAGCTATGGCAGCCCCTAGCATTTTTGGTCTGAGTGAAGCTTTTTCAGTTTTCACTTCTAGTAGCTTACTCCTCTGTTGCAGTGTCTCTTGAGAGAAACATTCTGCACTGTTGTTTGCAGAGTTTTAAGTGCTGGGCTGGGCTACTGTTCTGCCTGTGTAATTGCCTGCTTCTGATTGTTTTCACCTGCTAGCTCTGCCAGTAATTTCTGCTAGCTTCCTACTATTTCCCATGCTTCCTTTTTCCCTTCTGTTTCCTCAGGGGGGAGCAACACGCATACCAGCAAAAACACGCTCACAGTGGCTAACACGCGCGCACACATGCTTAGATGGACTAGAATCTGCTTATTCGGGTTAAAACACGTGCACACCAGTGCAAACAAGCATACAAGTGTTTAAACAGGCTCCTCCATGCGTATTCTGCCTTAAACACGTGAACTCACGCTTACATGCGCGCACTCTATCTTACTCGTGCCTACCAGCAATGAGACGCACGCATGCACGCCCAGCAAGAAACTTTGGTGTTATCCTTCATGTACACCTCCCATTTCTTGGCTTTCCCATGCCTACTTGTTGACACTCCTCTTTCCATGATGTGTGACTGACAGCTTTCACATGCCACTGTGCTCCAATGAGCTCCATTCCTTTCATACATTCCCCCCTGTGATGTCACCTATCTCCTACTCTGTTACTCCCCCTTATCCTACTCCTACACTGCACGGATTGTGCTCATTTTCTATGTAACAGTGCGATTCACTATCCTACCACTCATTTACATAGGATTGCCTACTAATAATTAGTTACATGTCTTACACTCCGCTTCCCCCTTAGCAACCCCTACTCGGTGGCCATGTTGTTTTACCCTGCTATTCCCTTCCATTGTATACTCATGCTTTGCATAAACCCACATTTGCGGGTTTAATATTTTTTTTTTTGTTTGTTTTATAGCGCAGCCGGTTTGCGCGACGCTGCGCTACGTTTAAACATCGGCGATCGCCAAAAAAGAAAAATATTTTTATTTCATGTTTGCATCAGGGTACGTTGCCAGAGACCACATATTTGGCCATTGGCATGCTGCCTGGGACATTTGCAATCTTTATTTGGAGCTGACAAGGCTCCATTGTGTTATTTGCAGAACGGTACTCAGTTATCAACTGAGTACATTTCTGCAGATAACACGGCTCATACACGGGCAGGTTTCTGCTTCCTGGATCGTGAAATTACCTCATTTGCATGGCTTTCGGCTGCCAGTGAGGTAATTATCATATCCACGCCATGCCCGTGTAAGAGCCGTTTTAGGTGCTCTCTTACACGCACATTCAGGCTGTTCCTGGATCGCGATGGCTGCATGGAGTCTTACACTACTCTTAGACTCCATGCAAGCCATCGTGAATCCTGCCCATCATTTATTTATTTATTCATACATATATTTTTGTTTTTATTGTGTTTTTATATATACACATATTGTATATCTGAGGAGTATTTAACTATGATATTTGGTTTTGTTTATATTTATTTTTTATATATTTTTGTTTATGTGTTTGTTTTTGAACATCTTAGTAGACTGATGAGTGTTTATGTAGCAGTGTAAGTTTTTTATTGTAAACTTCACTTAGTTAACTATGTGGACAGCAGGACTGTTTCAGCCTTTGTTGACGCAGTTCAGCATTAAGTTTTCTAAAATGTTAGTATATTTGCAACAGCATGATGAAATGGTTTATGTATGATGTATATTACACTGTTTAGATATTGCAATATATGTCTTATTTATTATATTTGAAATCTGTTATATAAGTTGTGGTTGGAACATACTAAAATGTATTTATTTTGCTAAAGTGTTAGGTTACTTTAAACCACTTGGTTTCCACTAATTATTTAATTGGTGGGGAAAAGGTTGCTAGCAGTGATTGGTTTAACAGTGTTTAAAATGTTTTGGCTTGTGATAGAATTATGAGTACTACGCGAAAGCGCTTACATGGTTTTTACTAAATAAATCATTTTATGCCGTGTGTGTCCTTTGCCTACTTGGAATTCTTGCACCTATGACCACTAGATGAATAATCCCAGTCCTCCTAGTGTAAACGCACAGTAAAAGTGTTTCTGGAGTGCAATGCTACCACAAACAAACTTAAACTTAAGGAAAGGGAATAAGTTATTCAAAATGCAGCAGTTTACTTTAAACAGCTTATAAAAGCATGATTATTCAATAAAAGTACATCACTTTGTAGAAGTCAACTAAGAGCCACTCAATTTTGCAGAAATAATAAAGGCAATAAAAACAAGGTAAGATGAATTATAAGTCCTCTAGCCAATAAAACAACTACATGCAGGAATCTCTAGTGTGTTTCCACAGCTTAAACAGAGCACACTACTGTCCACTGCCATTAAATGGAAAATCTACTGTCCTATTGATGTAAAACACATAAAAGTGCTTGCTAGAGTGTAAAAATATACTACCTTATCTAACAGCTAGCTAGATAATGAATTCAGAGCAAGTAAATCAGTAGACTAGACAATAAGGCAAAATGCACTTTTTTTCAAAATAAGCACAAAGAAAGGCAAATAATTCAAGATATAAGCAGCAGTGTAGAAGGAGAGGAGCTTATAATGCTCAATTTACAGGAAGGGTGGGCAGCTTAAAATCACCAAGTTTAAAAAGCAGATCAAGGAATGGGAGGGTAGGTAGGAAAAATAACCATCAGGGAGCCACCAACTGTGG
The DNA here is from genome assembly GCF_019279795.1 of Protopterus annectens. Taxonomy (NCBI): domain Eukaryota; kingdom Metazoa; phylum Chordata; order Ceratodontiformes; family Protopteridae; genus Protopterus; species Protopterus annectens. The sequence continues at coordinate 1,846,063,927 of NC_056741.1, forward strand.
TAGTAGTTTTTGTAGGCCTAGAGTCTTATCAGAAAAGACAAAGATGCAGAACATTTCTGTGTATTTAAGCATCACTCAAGAAACAAATTAATCAATGAAAAAAAAAAATGAAATGTGCAGAGTAGGTAATTTAAGTGTCTATCTGCCACACATAAAAAAACACCAGGACAAGCATATTTCTTAAAACAGAAAACAAAACAGAGCAGGTAAAACAGAAAGCAGCTCTATCAGTTTAAGCAACTCACAGACAAAAAAAAATAGATTTACTTTCCTCATTCAGCAGGGAGCCACCAACAGTGTTTGTAGTTTTTGCAGACCTTGTGCCATATTAGAAAATATAAAGACACAGAAACTCTCTGTGTATTTAAGTATCACTCAAGAAACAAATTAACCAATGGGGGAAAAACACGTGTGAGATGTGCAGCCTGGGTAATTTAAGTATCTGTCTGCCACACATAACAAAAACACCAGGCCAAACAAAATGGAGCAGGTAAAACAGAAAGCAGCTCTATCTGTTTAAGCAAATAACAGACAAAAAATATATAGATTTACTTTCTGTACCCAGCAGGGAGTCATCAACAGTCTTGTATTTTTTTGCAGGCCTTGAGTCTTATAGGTGAGTATTTTCTACTGTGTTTTTACATTAGGAGGATTGGGTTTATTCATCTTGTGGCAGGAGCTGTTTGCTTGGTCTATCTGAGTTGGGAAATAAAAAATAAAAAAAACAGGACTCAGTTTATTGGCCAGAGGGCTCATTAATTAATTTTCTGTTTTTTTTCCTGTGGTCCTAGAAATTTTGCTCATTTGCATGGGTTAGCAGCGCCCTGTACAGTAGCAAGCACCAAGAAAGAACGGATTGTAAAACTCTAGGCTGTAAAGCTGAAATATATTGAATTCAGTATTGTGAAAACACTAACATTAGTCAAATTTAGTACTATTTAGCATAATCTGCTCCAAAAAGAAAACTTAATAGCTTTCTAATCCCAATACACCGCACCCATGTAGTTCACAAATTAAAAGACTGGATAGTATGGATGTGCAATTTTTTAAGTTCTCTGTAGCCAGCTTGGTGGATATGAGCATCTTGAGATGATATAGCTAGTGTTTCATGCTTACTGACAACTATTTAATCCTTAAGAAGCAGACACTGTATGTGAGAGGTGTACTTACACAATGACACTAGAGACTAAACTCTCCCATACAAGTGCACATCAGGTTGTCAAACCATGCACACAACACCTACCTCACAAACACAACACACACATAGACTAATGTGTGCTGAGGCACTTAAAAGCAACATTCCTAAACAAAAAAGAGTGCCTAGGTAATCCATTGCCAAAGCTATACCTCAGCAAGCCCAAAGGCACTCAGAAAAAAACACCACCTAATACCACACACATACTGTCACTCTCAGTGGAACCCCAAACACTAAGCCCCTAAGGCAAGAAACACACTTCCCATGACTCTCATCACAGGGGACTCCTGTGTAAGATATACTGATACTCCTCTAACCAGACTGATTAAGGAGACGATAACTGTTGGTTGCTTATCTAGAGCCAGACTGTGCCAAATCATGCATGCACTCATGTCATTACATCACAGGTACCGATATGATTTCATCAATAGTCCATGTAGGTGTAAATGACCTGAGATGTACCTCCCTAGACTATATAAAGAGAGACATTATGGAGCTTTCAGGCTATGTATCTCAGGCAGGAATGACCCTAGCATTGAGGATGATGTCACAATATGAGCAAAAAATGATTTAGTTCAACAACTGGCTGTCCTTCTGGAGTCATTCTAAGGGAATTCAATATTTGTCAGTTTGGGGGACATGGTTAACAGACCACACTGATTTGTCAAGGATGGTCTGCACCTCTTCCCCTAGGCTTTCAAATACTGGCTAAAACTTTATCCACCCCCATAGTGCCTTTCTTAGGCAATGCCAAGCTGACAAACCTACTGACATAGCAAAATTATCTCAACTGAACCTCAGTGTGTTACAGCTCAGTTCCAGGAGCCTAAATAAAAAACTACACTCTCTCCAAGCCTTCTTAACATTTGAGAATATAGACATCTGTGCATTTACTGAGACTTGGTTTAAAGCAGCAGACAGTACCCCAGCAGTGCAAGGTTTCAGTGTTTTCCACACTTTTAGACCAGTAGCTGTACAGAAAAGGTCTAAAGGAAAAAGTGTCTCAATAAACATCAATAACAAGCATAACTCTAGAGTGGTCAGACAGAATGACATGCTTGAATTCCTCTAAATGAGATCATCATAAACAAAATCCTATACCAAATCCTAGCCAGCTATAGGTAACCCTCCATGTCCCAAGAAGCCCACAATGCACACTTGGACCTCCTACAGACATCATCCAACCTTACACCCTACACACAGGAGACTTTAATTACCACTTTATAGAACTGGATTCCTACATAGCCTCAAATCTACAGGCACAGAGATTCCTGGACTTGGTAAATACAAACACCCTTGACCAAATAGTGAATGCATTCACTAGAGGAACCGATACACTAGACCTCGTGCTTACAAATATGAGAGAATGCTGCACCCACCCCCGCCACAATGTCACATCCTTCCTGGTAAATTCTGACCATAAAGCTGTCTTCTTCGAAATTGAAATCAACTCTGTAATCCCATTAAAACCAATAAGATTTAGGAACTATTCCAAGGCAAATATTTTTTTACTAAGTGATGGATTGTCAATATCCAATGCCCCCCCAAACCCACAGAACAAAATAGACTTTGCTGAATTGCTCTCAGAAACTCTGTACAATCATGTCATTGGCTGCATAGAGTCTGCTGTGCCGACCAGAAGTAAGCCTTGGACTAGCCCTATAAACAAACCACCTTGGTAGCATCCCAAATTAAACAGGATATACAACAAAAGGGAAAAATTATGGCAAAAATCAGGAAGGATAATGTCTCTAAAAACAGAAACTCTTTCATCAAAGTAAATAGGAAACTAAGGGGGCTAATTAGGTCAAGCAAAGCCAACTTTGAGGTTAACATAGCCTCTCAGGTGAAAGGATAACCATAAGACTTCCTATAGGTATGTCAGAAACCTCAAGGGCAGGACACAGCAGTTTACTGAACTGGTGGTTAGTGGTGACACATTCACTTAGCCTGGCAATATAGCTAACCCGTTAGTGGACAAATTCAGTTCCAGTTTCACCCCCTTTCACCCCCAAACATCCCCTCAAATATATACACCCAAACATAACCCCTCCAGGTATAACTAGGGCACATGTACTGGCTGCACTCACTAAAGCTATGAACATGACCTCAGTGGGCCACAATAACATCCCAAGATGTTTCCTGTATAGTCTAAAATATGACTTATCATGACCCCTGGAGTCATTATTTAACTATAGTCTTAAAATAGGCTTTGTGCCACATAGGTTCATAGGTGCATACTAGGCTAATGGCCCTGGAGCCTTTACAAGCCTAGCCCATAGGAATACCCTGGTATCATGCCACCTGACCTTAGTTCCTTGTGCCTCTGTCGAGTAGAGCCACTGGAGTGATCCCCGGGGTGAATTTTCTATTTCCCATCCACTCATCAAGATTTCTCTTGAAAAGAGCCAGTGAGGTGCTCTGCTTGACATGTATGGGAGGTCTATTCCATAGCATGGGCAGGCTCTGGATTATAAACCTGTCCTTCCAGCATGTTCTGTTGATTGTGGTAATGAGGTTGAGGTCTCTGCAGTGTGTGGTGCAGAGGGATTGGGATTTCTTTAGATGTAGCATTTCTAACAGAGCTGGGTCAGACATGGCTTTGTAAGTCAAGCAGAGATCGCCTCTAAGTAGGCGATATGAGACAGAGAATAGCTGGAATTTTTTGAGTCTGTCCATATAGGATAAGTGTTTAAGGCCTAGGATCTTCTTTGTGAGGTACTTTTTCGGCCTCTCCAGTTGTTGCAGGTGTCTAGTGAGGTACATGCCAAATGGGACACTGTACTCGATGATTGGCCTAATGAGGAAAGAGTGGAGAGAGACAATGACCTCTTACTTCCTGGATGCAAAACTCTTAGTAATGAGATGTGCCACAGTGGCAATGTGGTGGTCAAAAGAGAGGTTGCTGTCAACCTGTGTTTCCAGATCTCTTATAATGCCTTCTGTGTTCAGTGGACTACCATCAATGTGGTAATTCAAGGGAACCATTTTTTTCCCAAGTGGGATGACGACACATTTTTTGGCATTAAGCTTAAGGCCCTGGTTCTGACACCAGTCGTTGGTCTCAATAAGGCCTTTTGGTAGTATGTCAACATCACTTGGGGAGTTAATAATTGCTCCCAACTTGCAACTGTCTGTGAATTTTGTCAGCCAGAGTCTCTTCGTGTTTGCCTGGACTTCAGAGAAGTAGATACCAAAGAGGAGAGGTCCCAGGACTGAACTCTGTGGGACTCCACTCATGACTGGTTGGCAGGCTGACTTGGAGTCAGCTACTTTTACACTGTGGGTTCTATCTGTGAGCCAGTTTGCAACCCACCTAGTGATATATGGGTTGATGCCTAGCTTAGTGAATTTTTCTATGATTCCTGAGTGGGGAATGGTATCAAAGGCCTTGGCCAGATCAAGGTAGGCTGTATAAACCACCTTGCCTTCATCCACAGCTCTGGTGACTGACTAAAAGAAGTCAACAAAGTTGAGCAGGTATGATCTACCCTTCACAAAACCAAACTGTGTAGGATCCAGAGTTTGGAGATTCCCTATATCCTTGTTTAGTAGGTCCATGATGATGCGTTCCATAGCTTTGCATATCAGACTCGTCAGGCCAATGGGGTGATAATTCCCGGGGTCTGTAGTCGCTCCTCCTTTGTGGAGGGGGATGACTGTAGAAGTGCGTCATTCAGTAGGGACAAAGCCTGTGGTGAAGCTGTGATTGAACAGGGCATACAGATGAGGCGCCAGTTCACTCTGTAGTTCATGTAGAACACAGCCAGGGATATTGTCAGGTCCCATAGAAGCTGTATTCTTGGCCTGGGACATTGCTGTTTTAACCTGTGCAGCAGTAATACTGGGTGCCTGGCAATCTACTGGTATTGCGATTTGTCCTTTGGGAGGAAAGAGATGGGTAAAGTTAGCACTGAATCTGTTAACCAGTATATTGGCAATATCTGTTGGCTCGGTAAAGGAGGTACCATTGTGCAGTAGCTCAGAGCAAATCTGGGTATTGCTGTGGAGATTCTTTACATAACTATAGAAGGCCTTGTGGTTGTCTTTACTATCTGTGGCAATTCTATTTTTATAGCTAGCTTTAGAGGATTTGATGAGGGATCTCATCCTTTTGTTGAGACTGATAAGCAAGTTTTTCCAGTCTTGGGACTTCACCTTATTCTGCATCAATTTCCTCCTTCTGTTGTAGAGTTTGTTTATGGCAAGGGATCACCAGATTGGCTTCTTTTTTTTTGAGGAGAGCGTCCTGGTTCTATTGGGTATGGTGAGATCCATGCATTTGTGCATGTGTTCGTACAGTGCAATGGTGTATGATTCGGCAGTCATACAACTATTCTCCATTTGCATGGGTGCTGTGAAGTTAGCCACCTCTGTTTTTAGGAGCCCAAAGTTAGCTTTGGAGAAGATTTTCATGGTGGTTACCTTTGTGGGGGTGGGAGGGATGTGGATTTCCAAGGTGATTAGTTTGTGGTTGAATCCAATCAGGGAGGAGGTGACTATTGGTGTAGAGCAATGGTCGCCCATGTTAGTAATGAACAGGTCAAGGATGTTGCTACCTCTACTGGGGGCAAGAATGAGCTGGTCCAGGGCATTGGAATTAATGAATTCCAAAAAGCATTGGGCAAGTGTATTGATACATGAGTAGTTTTCTCTGTTAATGGAGGGATAGTTGAAGTCGCCCAGTATGAGAGTATTAAGTTGGACCCTAATATTCTCCAGGGTGCTTACGAACGTGGAGTGTGAGTCTTGAGACATGGTTGGGGACCTATAGCAGGCTACGACCTGAATCGCTGTCTTACCCAATGTTAGCTGCACCTGAAGTATCTCAGATGCATTATGTTGGGCTACCAGTCTGGAGGTGTGCACATCCTTTATGAATATGGAAACACCACCGCCTTTGGAGCTTCAACCCAAGTTCTCGGGCCAAAAGGTGTGGAATGAGTTATAGCTTGGTAGTGCAGGGGTATTTTCTGCTGCCTTGAACCAGGTCTTTGTTACAGCACAAAAGTTGATGTTCTCCATTTTAAGGAGGGTTTCGAGTGTGTGCATTTTGAGATTTAGACTTCTAGCATTGAGCAGCATGACTCTCAGATTCCATTTGTTTGTAGCTGTTATGTTGGTAATTTGGTCTTTGGAACACCGCCTAAAAAAGGCAATATAAGGGTGGCAAAAGCCTTGGCTAGTATCCGGAAGCCCAGGGGTGACAGATGCAGGCCATGTTTGGCAAAGCATCGAGGTCTGTCAATCATGTCATCCCAGGCAGACAGATACTGGATCCCCTTAGAATGACACCAGACACTTAGCCAATTTTTTAAATCAATCATTTTCTTCTTGTACTGTGGTATCATTATGGGTGATGATAGGATGCTGCTCAGGGCTAGGGTTATACCTGCCTGGGCTACATAATCTGAGAGCTCCTCCATGTCTCTTTTCATGTAGTCCAGGGAGGTACGTCTCAGGTCATTCACACCCACATGTACAATGATAGAGTCATATTTGTACCTGATGTTGAGGGACCTGAGTGGGTGCATTATGTCGCGGATCCTGGCACCTGACAGGCAGCTGACTGTTACTTTCTCCTTATTCAACCTAGTGAGTGGGACATCAGTGTGCATCACTATCAAGTCATCTATGACTAGTGTGTTGGGCATGCTGTTTTGCCTTAGGGGCTTTGGTTGAGTGGCACACTGTTTAGGAGAGTTATGTGTGACGTGATTAGTGTTGTGTTGTGGTGGTTGAGTGCGTTTCTGCCTTGGAGGTCTCTGCTGAATGGAGGACTGCAGCAGTCATCCCCATCATAAAGCAGAACCTTCAACAGATCCTGGAAACTACAGGCCCATTACTGTAACTAATCTTATTTGCAAAGCCATTGAAAGAATTATCATGGAAATTATCAACAAGGACATAAGAGACCTCTAGGCATTGGGTCTATCCTAATTTGGCTTTGTCAAAGGAAGGATATACTGAATGAACCGGGTAGACTTCTTTGAAAAGGTCACTAAGGCAATAGATGAGAGGAAAATTGTGCATACTGCCTACCTAGATCCCACACAGGCATTGTCAACATACTTATAGAACTATGTATAAAACCCCTTTATAACATGCTGGATATCTAGCTGGCTCACTGATAGGATCCAGGAGGTTAGAATCAGTAAGGCCACCTCCACAATAGGCCGGTCACCAGTGGAGTCCCCCAAGGCTGTGTGCTGGGCCCACTGCTCTTTGGCATCTACTTCTCGGATGACAAAGGCCTTTGGTTGACCAAATTCACAGATGATTGCAAACTTGAAGCAGTCATTGAATCCCCCAAGATGAGAACACCCTTTAGGAAGGTGTAATACAGACAAATGCTTGGTACCAAAGCCATAGTTTACACTCAATACCAAGAAATGTATTATAGTACTCTGGGTAACTACATCATCAGTAAAACACCCTTAAAACTTGATTCACTAGTCAGGGATCTGGGAACGCACATAGACAGTAACCTAGCCTTCAACCAATATGTGTGCAAGGTAGTGGTAACATTCTTCTATGTTGCTCAACTTATAAGCAAGGGAATGGCATCTAGGTCCAGAGGGGTCATCACACCACTATACTTGGCCTTCATCAGACCCATCATAGTGTATAATGCCCTGTTTGGTATGTGCCTGACCAGACACATGCAGCAATTGGAATGACCGCAAAGGTTCCTTACAAAAAGAATACAGGAAGTAAACACAATGTGCTATGCTGATCTCCTCAAAGTCCTGTCTCTTTACTTGGCATCATACAGACTTCTGAGAAGTGATCATTGCCTGGCATACAGGGAATCCCTGGACCCTGTTTGATGAACCCTTTGCACATCTGTAAAACAGACAGCATCAGCACAATTACATTAAAATATCTAAATTTTGCTTTTGACATAAACAGGACTGTTGGAGATGCAGATATGTTTCTCAGAAAATTCCCATTCTCTAGAACAGGCTCCCCATCCATGTGAAGCAGAGTTCCTCCCTAGTCATTTTAAGCACAACTTGGATCAATGGATGGGTAATCAGAAATTCACTGCTGGTCTAGCTCGTATGGCTCCAATGGATACTTCTGTGAAGCTTTTATCAAAAACACTCAATAGTGTGTAGGATATTGTCTCTTAGACACAAGCATGCACAGTCATTTTACTGTTATGGTCTGATATAGGTTCATAGGTGTGTACTAGGCTAATGGTCCTGGAGCTTTTACAAGCCTAGCCCATAGGATTACCCTGCCATCTTGCCATCCAACCTTAGTTCCTAGTGCCTCTGTCGAGTAGAGCCACTGGAGTGATCCCCGGGGTGAATTTTCTATTTCCCATCCACTCATCAAGATTTCTCTTGAAGAGTGCCAGTGAGGTGCTCTGCTTGACATGTATGGGAAGTCTATTCCATAGCATGGGCAGTCGCTGGGTTAAGAACCTGTCCCTCCAGCATGTTCTGTTGATTGTGGTAGTGAGGCTAAGGTCTCTGGAGCATAAATAAACAGCCTCTGCAATGCTCAAACCCAGGACCCTGCACACCATAGACAAAGTGATTTACCACTAAGCCATGCCAGATATTATTAGCTGTATCTATTATCTCTGGTTTCTATTTGGAATATGTGTATGACTTCAGCTTAGTATGAGGAATACAGCACATATCAAATGAGTTAACTTTACATCAGAAGTAAAAATCCAATATATAGCAGCAAAGCAACATTTTTAATTCAAACGTGGAATAAGAAAATCTCCTGTGCTAACTGGACAATGTGCTGTAGCCCAATTCAGCACTAAACTTCCTAAGTGTAAGATAGCAAATTCAGATGAATTGTGCTCCTGAATATCCTACTCTAATTTCTTGATGTTTTACAGGAGTCTCAATAGGGATGGTTAACAAATGGCAGTTTGTCAACCTTACCAAGTGGAGAAGTGGAGGGTTTAACAGGCAATTCAATATTACTGTTTGGCACCTGTACGGAGGTTGTCTTCTGACTTTTTTCAGATTGGAGGATATAGTAGAAGTTCAAATATAGCTTTAAAATATATCTTTTACTACTAATACACACCCACACACACACACACACATATATATATATATATATATATATATATATATATATATATATATATATATATATATATATATATATATATATATATCTATAATGTGTATGTGTGTGTTTATGTATACATACGTACATGTATATGGGTGTACTGAAATAATCTAAAAATAAGATCAACAGTAAAAAGACTGACAGAAAAATCTCTAAAGGTAAAAAGATCAAGCTGAAAATTATCTAAACTGAAGCACACTGACAAAACGGAAGTTATACAAGGGACAGGTATGTGTCATTTCACCACTGTTGTGCGACGTTGAGTTGGTGTATATGATTAGCAGGGGGAGTGGGTTTGATCTGGTCAGATTTTTCATTAGTTTTCCATGTGGTTAGATTATATCACGGTTTTCAATGTTTTTGCAAAGGGAAAGCCCCGCCTGTACCTCCCCAAGTGGGGGGCTATGCTATCACACCCCCTGCTAATTATATATATACTAACTCTGAGGTTGTACAACAGTGGACAAAGGGCATAAACCCTTCCCTAGTATAACTTTGATTTGTTCAATGTTTTTCACTTTAGATATTTTCCACTTAAGATATTTTTCCGTTGATCTTTTTACTGTCAGTCAATCTTACGTTGTTTAGATAATTTCAATCTTTCTCGTTCTTTCTCTCTGTTTACACACACACACACACACACACACACACACACACACACACACACTCACACACACACACACACACACACACACACACACTCACACACACACGCACACAATATTTTTTGACAAGACAAGGCAATTTTTTGGTCATTAAAATATGTCTTGGCCCAAACTCCATGTGTTAAGGTGAGCAATGTGCTGCAGTCAGAATTAGTATTGAAATGCACTGAAATCTCTAAAGGTAGAATGGTAATCACAGCTGCAAGTTATACTTGTCTGTCTATGGATAATTCTGGGTTGGTTTTAAAAGAACTCTCAAAGCAGTTTAAGATACTACTTTTTAGTCATAGGCATGCATAGTTATTTCACTCTCATCATCTAGCATGATGCGTTATATTTAGTTTCTGTTAGTGCTAGGTACAACACTTGATCGATTTGAGGAATGTAACTCATGCTCACGATACATTTTTACTGATGTGCCCCGAAAACAGAAGTAATATGGCTACCTGGGTTACACCTGGAAGTGGTCAATTGCAATCAGTGTAATATCCTGGTAAACAAACTAAATAGATACATCTATGAAGCATGTCATGACCAGACCTCATTCTAATGACTTGACAATTTAATGTGGTTAAAATCATCATTGCATATTAATGAAATTCCTCAGTGTGGAATGGTATCAATAGGTGCTTTTTATACAAGAGTATCTTGTTGTCATTCTCTGAAAGTTTTATTAGGGAGAATAAAAGATGGACTGCCATAAACCTTTTGTAAGTAGGTATCAAATGTAAGGTTTTACTGACATTTCGCTACCATATTCATGAATGCTACATTATATGTATATTATATTTATCATCAGGGTAAGTATACAAGTTTTAATCAGAATAAGAAGAAACATTGTACTGGTCCAGAATGCATCTTTACTGAGCTGTCATTCCATCAGGAGTAAACATCCTATATATTTCACCACACAAAGCTGTATTTTTGTGACTGTGAACTTGACATCTCCAAAACCCCAATTGCAGATGTAGATAACATGCTGGCATGAAATTCATTATCAATTAGCACTGAAATTCCTAAGGGAAGAATATTGGTCTAAAATGTATTTTGCACCTGCATATGCTAGTTTCATTAAGAAGCCTCAAAAACTAGCTGACATATGGTCTTCACAATGATCCGCCATCAACTTACCCTAGAAGCTACATACCCATTAGTCTGACTTGTCTAATATGCAAATCCATGGAATTAATTATTATTTTATTATTATTATTTTATTATTTTACATTTGTTGACCGGGCTAGTCTAACTGGATATATGTCCATTTTCAGAAGAGGCCCGGGGAGAAAAGCTCCAGAGAAAAAAACATACAATTTAATAGAGAATAACATAAAAATAGTTTTATACAGCAATAATTATACCATAAAAGCAGTTATATACAGCAAAAATTTTAGTATAACATGTTAGCTAAAGAAATTGTAAAAAAGAATATATAAAAAATAGAAGAATTAAAAGATTTTTTTTTTTATAATCCACTCTTACAAGAAACAAGTCTTAGAAGGGTAGTATACTAAGTAGGTTAAAGTATACTAGTAACAATTTATTTCTATGTGAGAGAAAAGGATATATAAGTATTTTAAGAAGGTTTGTAATAGGAGAAAGGTAAAAGATCAGTCAAGAAAATGTTAGTCAGGGTTAGGACAGGAGCATAACCATTGGTTATTGAAGTAGAGCTTTAGATTTCTTTTAAAAAGTGGGAGAGAGGTCTGAGATGTAAGGTCAGGTGGTAATTGATTCCATACTTTACCGACAGAGTTAGAGAACAAGGAATCACCAGCTAAGTTTTTAGATTTAGTAATATTCAAAAGCATTTTGTTTGAGGAGCGTAAATTTTTGAGATTGCTATATGGTATAACGAAACTAGAGAGTATGGGAGTATTACGGGGTTGATAAAGGGCCTTGTATGTTATTGTGAGTTGCTGAAATTGTATCTGATTCAGAAATTCTAACCAGCCTAGTTGTTTCAGATTTAGACAGTGACGAGTTCTAAATGGGGAGCCTGTAGCGAATCTGGCAATGTTATTATAGGATATAGCTAGTTTGTGAAGGTTCTTTTAGTGTAAATGGGAGAGGCATAAAGAAGGGTTGAGAATTAATGAGTTCTAGCTATAGTGGACCTAGCTAGTGGTGTAAGATAAGGTTTTATTCTATAGAGGGATCCTAATTTTCTGTTAACTGACTTTACTGTGGCATTTATGTGGGTATCAAAGTTGAGATTATTGTCAATTGTGATTCCTAAGAGTTTAGTGATTAAATCGGGAGAAATAAGGGTGCCATTATTAGATGTGAGAGTGAAGTGTACAGGGGTAGTCTTTTGGGTTGGTGTAAAGAGTAAAAGTTTAGTTTTTTTGGGGTTAAGTAGGAGGCAGCAGTTAGAGAATGAGAAGTTATGTACTTACCATAACGTTCCATGTTAGTTGTCTTCTTCTCGCCTTCTTTCTTGCTGGATAGGTTCGGAGCCAAACCTCGGCTCTGACTTGGCCTATTACTAAAGCTCGAGAGCTATTTTTACCGGCTCGAGGCTATCCTATGTCTCATAATGCTAGGCATGATATACCCAGATCTAGTTTGATAGCTAACACTATGGACATACATGTCCCCACCATGACTGAGAATATATATATATATATATATATATATATATATATATATATATATATACATCTAGGTATACAAAACTCTTATAAGAGCTACCAAGAAAAAGAAAGAGGTAGCTAAGGAGATAACTCTCATGATAACACATCTCAGAAGATACTCTCGGTCTTGCCAGGCTAGGGGGATGGAGGGTGGGATGCAAGAAAGAAGGCAAGAAGAAGACAACTAACATAGAACGTTATGGTAAGTACATAACTTCTCAATGTTAAGTTGTCAATCTCGCCTTCATTCTTGCTGGATGGGACAGCGTCCCTAGCACCTCAGTCCTGGGTGGCTCAATGGAACAAACTCTTGAGTACAGTGGAACCAAAATCAGCCCTACTTCTAGAGGTCATGTCCAGCTTGTAATGAGAAATGAAGGTATGAGGAGAGGCCCATGTGGCCACTGCACAAATGGAGTCCATTGGCAATCCTGCCTGAAAGGCTACTGAAGAAGCTAATGCTCTGGTTGAATGAGCTCTGGGCTTAGTAGGGAGCTCTTTATGCCTCAATTGGTAAATCGACATGATGACAGAGGTCAACCACCTGGACAAGGTTACTTTGGAAATTGGCAGGCCTTGTTTCCCTTCCGCGTAAGACAGGAAGAGCTGTTCTGATTTCCTCGTCTGCTTGGTTCTATCCAGGTAGAAGCGTAATTGACGGTGAACGTCTAGACAATGTAACTTCCATTCAGACCTATTGGTATAAAGTGGGAAGAAAACAGGAAGATCGATGGTCTGATTCAGATTTTTTTCAGAGAGTACTTTGGGTAAAAAGGACGGATTAGTCCTAAGTGACACTCTATCTTTGTGAAAAACAAGGTAAGGAGGGTGAACACAAAGGGCTTGAAGTTCTGATACCCTTCTCGCTGAAGTGATGGCTACTAAAAACAGAGTTTTCCAAGAGAGCAACTTTAGTGAACAGGAAGCCACAGGTTCAAAGGGAGGGAGAATTAAAGATGACAGCACCAAATTTAGGTCCCATGGTGGGGGAGGATCTTTTACCGGGGGCCTAAGTAAGAGGGTTCCTTTTAGAAAGGCTTTACAAAGTTTGTGTGACATAATGCTGGTCTCTGGCAATCCAACAATGGCTGCCAACTGAACTCTGATGGTGGCTGAAGAAGATCCCATTTGAAAAAGTTCTGCCAAAAAACTCTAAGACTGTATGGACATGGGCTGTAAAGGGGTCAACTTGTTTCTCCCCTGCCCAAACAGAGAAATGCTTCCATTTGCTAGCATAAGTCTTTCTGGTAGTAGACTTCTGCGAAGCAAGGATGATGTCACGAACTGAATGAGAGATTGAGGGAAGCCTGGCTAGGGTTGGAAGTGGAGCAACCAAGCTGTGAGGTTGAGAGATTGGAAAGATTGATGCAGCCTGCCCGACTGATGTGTCAGAAGATCTGGCGCTGGGTCCAGATGCCAGGGTTGATCTAGTAGATGACGTTGCAGGAACGGGAACCAAATTTGTCGAGGCCAGTAAGGGACAACAAGGATCATTCTGGATCTCAAAACAGTTGCTTTCTGGATTAGCTGAGTAATTAAGGGAAAGGGGGAAAAGGCATACAGAAGACCCCAGGGCCAATCGTGGACTAGAGCATCTCTGGGGGGAAGACCTGGGAGAGGGAAGAGGGTGAAGAAGTCTGGGCACTTGCTGTTTTGAGGGGTTGAAAAAGGATCGCAGCAAGGCTGACCCTACCTCCTGAAGATTGTTTCCGCTACTAGCTGGTTGAGAGACCACTCATGGGGCATGAGAATGGCTCTGCTCAGCCTGTCCGCTATGACGCTGGACTTCCCGGGGATATGCGTTGCTACCAGAAACCGTTGAGAAGAGATCGCCCACTGCCACAGTCTGAGTACTTCTCGATATAGGGGGTAGGACCTGGTTCCGCCCTGCTTGTTGATGTACCACACTACAGACATATTGTCTGTCTGAAATTGCAATAGTCCCGGTGGGTAGAGAGTCTTGAAGGGCTTGCAACGCTAAAAGCACCGCTCTCATTTCCAAGACATTTATGTGCAGGTGGCTTTTGAAAGGATGCCATGTGCCCTGGACTGTCCTGCCCTGAAAATGCCCCCCCCACCCAATCAGGGAGGCATCCATTGTCACAGTAGCCACAGGAGGAGGAAGGACAAAGGGTCTGCCCTGAAGAACCTGAGGGGAGACCATCCACCACGAAAGGTGTCTTTTGCATGACTGAGTGATTAGAATGCTGTGTGACATTGGAAGCTGTTGAAAGGACCACTGAGAAAACAGCATCCATTGCAGGATCCGCACGTGAAAGCGAGCTAGGGGGAGTAATGTGATAGCTGCTGCCATGAAACCTAGGGTTTTTAGTACGAATCTGGCCTGGACTCTGCTCTCTTGTAGTAGGATTTGAACATGACCTCGAATGTCTGAAATCCTTTGTACAGGCAGTTTTGCTGACAGTTCCACAGTGTTTAAAACGGCGCCTATGAAGGTAATAGACTGACAAGGTGACAAGGCAGACTTTTCGGAGTTTATAGAGATACCTAGCTCATTGCAAATTTGGAGGGTATAATCTCTGGAATGAAGTAGCTGATGCTTGGTGGTGGCAGTAAGGAGCCAGTCGTCTAAGTATGGAAACACCTGGAATCCTTTTCATCTCAGGTGAGCTGCAACCACTGCCATGCATTAGGTAAACACCCTGGGGGCTGTGGTGAGGCCAAAGGGCAGGGCTCTGAATTGGTAGTGACTGGCTCCCAGCCGGAAGCGGAGAAACCTCCTGGAGCTCCTGTTCATTTTGATATGATAGTTTGCATCCTGAAGGTCTATAGAGCACATCCAATTGTCCTGACCCAGGAAGGGTAGAATGGACTGAAGCGTGACCATCCGGAATTTCGTTCTTTGAACAGACTCGTTCAGTCTGCTGAGATCCAAAATAGGGCTCCAGTCCCCTGTCTTTTTTGGTACCAAAAAGAACTTGGAGTAGACTCCGGATCCTCGCTGGTCAGCTGGGACTGGCTGGATGGCTCTTTTTTGTAGCAGCTTTGAAAATTCTAGGGCTGCTTGATCCCTCAGACTGGGTGGAACGTCTGAAAGGGGCCCTTTTGGCGGTTGTGGGGTATGAATAAAGGGAATTTTGTCACTCTCGGATATGATCGACCATACCCAAATGTCTTGCATGAGGGAATGCCAGGCTTCTGGGTACAGTGATAGTCTTCCCCCGACTGCCTCTGAAGGTGGACAGTCGGGCAGCTTCTCAGGGGTGCTAGAAGGGTTTGTCAGAGAAGGATTCTCTGCTACCCTGATTCTGCAGACCCCCCCCCTGCCCCTCGGGCGGTGTCTATTATTGTTCCCTCCTCTGCCTCTAGAGGGAAGCTCACCATGTGCGTCAGGCAGTACTCCCTGAGGTTTGCATAACCACATTTTCCCACCTTTCTGACCCTTAGGGTATGGTCTAGAAGGGGTAGAAAAACAGACTCCTAAGGCAGAGAGAGTCTTGCCTTCCTGCTCACACCTGGTCAATGTATCCTTCACTTGAGGTCCAAACAAGGCAGAACCATCAAAGGGGGTGTTAGTGAAGGACGCCTTGAAGGGGTCAGCAAAGTTGCAAACCTGCATCCAGGAGTGTCTCCTTAGAGCGACGCCCGTGCCTGCAGCCCTACTCGCTCCATTGGCTGCATAGGAAATGAGCCGCATGGAGGAGTTTACAGTAGAGTTTAGGGTCCCCAGCTGGGAGTTGATCTTTTCCTGAGACCCCGCAGCTGATGGGTCCTGTAAGGTATCACCCAGTTCCTTGAGAAGGTCTCTCTGGAGACGGGTGAAATGGCACAGATAATTCAGCGAACGCATAGCAAAGGTCGCTGAGGAAAGCATCCGCTTGCCATACCTTTCCATAGTCCTAGATTCCTTATTAGGAGGATGGACAGGTACTGAAGGGTCAGCCAACTCCTTTTTAGTGGCCACCGCCACCACCATGGCATCAACAGGGACGCCCTTAGTTAGAAACTGCTTGTCAGAAGGGGCTGTAATAAATTTTGTAGGCCTCCGGGGAGTTGGTTCCATAGTATCCGGAGCCGTCCACGCCTTTCAAGCCACCACATCCATGAGTGGGTCGAAAGGCGGAGACACCCAGGAGGTGGAAGGGCGAGAACCGAATGCATCCAGGTACACTGACTCGTCCTCAGAAGGGTTAAGGGCAGACCAGTTTCCCCTCTGCTTAAGAATCTCCAGGATGTCAGAAAATGAGACATCCTCAGAGGGGGACCTTGGGGACCCTTCTGAGTCATCCAAGTCAGTGTCCGATGTGACTGACTCAGGGGAGTCTATATGCTTCCTCTTGCATTTTCTCTTTCGAGGGGGCTACCCTGAAGGATCAGGGGAGGCCTCAGAAGAGGAGGATATGCCCAATGGGGCTACCTGTAGCATCGGTTCTCCATGCTCAGGATCGAGAGAGCGGGTAGAGACTGAAGCAGGCACCATAGAGGGAGGAGCCGAAGGAGCTGACCATGGAGCAGGCACAGGGGCCAGCACACTCCTCATGACCTCAAAGGCGCCCCTATCAGGCAGGGAAGGGGGTCCCCACTCTGAAGAGACAAGGACTCCTCCCGGCACCGAGAGGGATGGCTCTGAGGCCGATGTTGGGGCCGAACTCACCTGCGCTGAAGCTCCGAGAGGGAGAACGGAGTCAGACAAGGGTCCAATGCCACTCGCCCCCTCGAAGCCAATGAGAGAGTCCCGGTGCCCAGATCCCTCCAAGGATGGAACCAAGGAAGAGATCGGAGCCGACGAGGGAGCCAAAAGGGGTGGTATCGGCTCCAACATTCCAAAGGTCCCGGCCCCTACGATCTCTGGCTCTGAACTCACAGGAAGAGTCGGAGGAGGAATCGAAGAGGGAGAAGTTAAAGCCACTGCCCGATGAGGAGGGCTATGCAACATTTGAGCCAGTGCCTGTGACTTAAGTAGTCTGCTAACCACCCTCTCAAGGTCATGGTCCAACAGCCTGGAAGACCGAGAGGAATGGGACCTGTGACTCCGCTCTGATAACAAGGGAGACTTCAGAGCCGAGTGGACCGATTCCAGGGAAGGAGACCTGGAATGCTTCTTGCTTGAAGACGGCTCCGACAGCAGAGTCGGAGCCGACTGAGGCCTAGAATCATCGGTTCCGGCCGGAACCGATGCAGTGTTAATAGTAGCACAACTCCACGACGGCTCCAAACATGGAGCCGACGGTTTGGTGGGCTTAGAAGGTTTACCCAACAAAGGCTTACCCGGGGAACCTTCAGGCTTTAACAAGCCTCTCAAAATAAGTTTATTCCTGCGTTCCTGCAGGACTCTTGGACTGACCGCGTGGCAGACAGAACAAGAGTCCTGCAGGTGCAGAGGGCCCAAGCAATATACACAAGAAGTGTGACCGACTGTCAGAGACATCTTCTGACAGCACGAGTCACACTTCTTGAAGCCCAAGTCCTTAGTGTCTTTAGACATCCTGAAAAAGGGATGACTGTCTAGTCACAATCAGTCAAACACACACAAACACACAAAAAAGTTGTAACAGACTAGGAAAAAATATAACAAAACCCCGCACTTTTTAATACAATCTAACAAGGCACAAACACACACAAATAAGAATGGAAGGGGATTGGTCAAGGGCCTAACTATTAGGTGAGGGGAAAAAAACAGTATCAAAAACTACCTAAGAGGGAATCCTAAACAGGGATCTAAGGGTAGTAACTAAAAAACACTATTGCTAATATTTTAACCCCAAAAAGCTGACTAAAAACCAAGAAAAATATTAATACAACCTTAGCCGGCAAAAAGACGCAACCTCGTAGCTGAAGCAGCAAACGAGATCTGGTATATCACGCCTAGCATTATGGGACATAGGATAGCCTCGAGCCGGTAAAAATAGCTTTCGAGCTTTAGTAATAGGCCGAGTCGGAGCCGAGGTTCGGCTCCGAACCCATCCAGCAAGAATGAAGGCGAGATTGACAACCTAACATCCACTGTTCTACTGTATTGAAAGCTTTTTGTGTGTGCGACTGAAGTTCAGCCTGAGAGGTGGCTGCACAGACAATAGTAGAGTCGTCTGCATATTGAATACATGTGGAGAGTGGAATGGCTAAGTGGAGGTCATTGATGTAAATG
Organism: Protopterus annectens; assembly: GCF_019279795.1. Lineage (NCBI taxonomy): Eukaryota > Metazoa > Chordata > Ceratodontiformes > Protopteridae > Protopterus > Protopterus annectens. The sequence goes on from NC_056741.1 coordinate 1,846,082,632, forward strand.
GAAAACAAGAGAGGGCCTAATATGGAGCCTTGTGGAACACCTAATGTGATAGGCAGATGATTCAATAGTGTATTTTGCCAGAGTACAGCCTGCTGTCTGTTTTCTAGATAGGATGTGAACCAGTTTATGGATAGTGAATTTAGTGAGTAGGACTTTAGGATGTGAAGAAGGATTTGGTGATTAACCATGTCGAAAGCTTTTGATAAATCGACAAAGACTGCTAAGGAGAGGATATTTTTGTTGTGGTTTTCACTGATACAGTTTGGGAAGGAAAGCAAGGCAGAAGAGGTACTGTGGAAAGGTCTGAATCCATGTTGACAGTTTGCTAGTAGGTTGTGATTGAGAAGATGGTTCATTAGCTGTTTGTGGACACACTTTTCCATTATTTTTGCATTACAGCTTTACTCCATCGCATATCGCCTACTTAGGGGCGATCTCTGCCTAGCATACAAAGTATGTCAAACCCAGAGCTGTTGGACATGCTCCACTTAAAGAAACCCCAATCCCACCGAGCTACACACTCTAGGGACCTTAACCTTGTCACCACAATAAACAGAACATGCTGGAGGGATAGATTCCTGTCCCAGAGACTTCCCATACTCTGGAACACACTACCTATCTATGTCAAACAGAGCTCCTCATTAGCACTCTTCAAGAAAAATCTTGATGATTGGATGGGAAATGGGAAATTCACCCCGGGGATCACTTCTGTGGCTCTGATCGACAGGGGCATAGGAAAATAATTTTCTTGGGTGGCGAAAGCCAGGGTACATTTTTTGGCTAGGCTTGTATGGGCCCTAGGGCCAATAGCCTAGTACCTACCTATGAACCTATGAACCTATGGGGAGAGCAGTGCTATGGGACGAAAGTTGGACATTTCATTGGAGCTACCACCTTTGTGTAGTGGGATAATATGAGAAATTTTCCAGATGGATGGGATAATACCTTAATTTATGGTTCTATTTATCAATATGGAGATGGGATAAGCTATGGCTTTAGATGCTATTTGCAGGAATTCAGCTGGGAGTTTGTCAGCTGAGGGGGTAGTTGCTTTTAGCTTTTGGAGAAGGGAGCCAATATATGATGTGGACACTGGTTCTAACTTGAATACTGAGGGTGCCTTGGAGGTGGGAGTTTGTAGTTTTGAGTTATCACGGGATAAATGGCTAGCCAGAGTTTGGATAGTATTGGTAAAGAAAGAATTAAAGGCATTAGCTGTTTCAGTTGAATTTTCAGGATTAACGCCTGAGGGGATGGGGGTAATAGTTACACCTGGATAAAGAAGTTTATTAATAGTAGACCAAAACTTCTGAGGTTCCTTGAGGGAGGATTGTTGTAGGTGGAGATAGTAGTTCTTTTTGTCAAGTAGGATGGCTTTTTTGTATTATTTCTTTGCTGTCTGAAGGTTAGATGATCTGTAGAGTTCTTAGCAGTTCACCATTTAGCCCAGGATTTGTTTCTCTGAATGATTAGTTGCCTGGTTTTGTTTGAGAGCTACGGAGCAGGTTTAGCTTTATTTCTTGTACAGCGTATTGGGGCGTGATGGTCCAGGATTGATAGGAATGTAGAGTTGAAGTATTCAACTGCTTTGTTAATTGGGAGGGATCTTAATGGTGACCAATTACATTGTTTAAGTTCTATTTGGAAAAGCTCAGGGTTAAAATGCTTTTTGGTGCAAACTGTTCTGATAGTGTTAGGGAAGGTTGGATTGGTTTTATGTCTGATTATGTATGTTAGCAGGTGGTCACTAAGATCATCTGGGAGTGTTCCTGCTATGTAAGTTTGGTGAGGACTATTAGTCAGAATCCAATCCAAGGTGCTTTCTTTATTATTCAGTTTGTTAATTCTGGTGGGGGAGTTAATAGTTTGTGAGAAACCATAAAGGTTAATGTGGTTGGTAGGGTTTGTACTGCTACATGAATTCCAATCAATGTTAAAGTCCCCTAGGACTATGGTTTCTTGTGGGAGATGAGAAGAAACCCAGTTAAGTATGTGTTCAAGTGTACCAATGTTGTTGCCTGGGGGAAGATAGAATTACCACGGAAATAATCAACAAAGACATAGGCAACCTTTAGACACCTGACCCAACCCAGTTGGGCTTTGTCAAGAGAAGGTCATCAAGGCAATGGATGAGAGGAAAATAGTACATATCACCTACCTGGACCTGTCTAAGGTATTTGGCACAATACAACATGTGGGTATAGTTGATAAACTCACTGATCTGGGCATAAACCCTTACATAACTCACTGGATAGCCAGCTGACTTGCAAACAGGACCCAATAATTCAGGATTGGTGATGCAACCTTCACTAAGAGACTAGTCACCAGAAGGGTACTTTAGGGCCCAATGCTTGGGTCACTCCTCTTTGAGGTAAAGGCTAATGGCAAGGGCCTTTAGATGACAAAGTGCATAGATGACTGCAAATTGGGAGCTATCATAATTCCCACCCCAATGATAAAACATCTTACAAGAGGGTCTAACACAGACAAATGGCTGGTGCCAAGGTTAGATTAAAACTCAATGCCAAGAAATGCATTACAGTGCCTTTTGGCAAAATGACCACCCATGCTTATTACTCAATTGATAAGACACCCCCCCCCCCAACAGTTGACCAAGTAGCTAGGTATCTGGGAACATATTTAGACAATACTTTCACCTTTGACCAATATGTGGCCAATGTAGAAAGAAAGTTATTCTGTGCAACCCAATTTATAAGTGAGGGCATGGCATCCAGGTCCAAGGAAGTCATTGTGCCACTTTATTCAGCCCTTATCAGCTGCATCACTGAGTATAATGCCTCCTTCAGCATGTACCTGACCAAACATATGTAACAGTTAGAATGCCCACAAAGGTTCCTTACCAGGAGAATCCAAACACAGGGATCACTTTAAGGCCCTATCTCAATATGCAGCCTCCTACAGGTTACAGATAGTGATCTATGTCTGGCATATAAGGCATCCTTGGATCCAGCTCTGATAGACCTTTTGCACATCTACAAAATAAACAGAATCAGAACTACTAGATACAATGACTTAAATTATTTTCCTTGCCACATAAGTAGCACATGTTGGTGGGACAAGTATGCATTTCAGTGGATCCCCATACTCTGGAACAAGCTCCCCATCCATGTGAAGCAGAGTCTGTCCCTAACCCTATTTAAGCATAACATTGACCAATGTATGGGAAATCAGAAATTATCCCTGGTTCTGGTCCCATATCTCTGATAGACAGATGCAGACAGTAACTACGCCCAAACTAACATTCTCCCCACACATAATCTTTAGAAATGTCCTAAGAGATATCCCCTCCTAATAAACTCCCATAATACATAGAGACATAACCGGGTTGGATTGCATGGCTAGGATTATAAAGGCCCTGGTAGTCATTAGCCTAGTATAAACCTATGAACTTATATAAATACCAGATGTAGGCTCCCATGTGCACATCTTTAATCATAGTCTTGCATGCTGAAGTATACTCAGTTTCCAAATAGGGGTGGATATATCACGTGTGCTCAGACTGAGAATTGCAGCACCTCTCTAGAACATATATTTTTACTAATTAGTCTGTGACAGATGGCAGCTCTCCCCACCAGTATAAGACATTAAACTGAGGTACCTTCTAACAGATTTGGAGGTAGCTTGTTTGGATGTAAAAGATCCCATGGCACTTATCAAAATGAAAGAGTTGGGAATATTCCCTTGTGTCCTGACCAAATTTCCCCTAGTCAATATGACCACCACCTCAGTTCTCCCCTAAAAAGAGGACACTGGCCTAGTCGGACTGATCCAGTCAACAATGAATAAATAAATAATAAAATTTCCACCAGTATGTGAAAACCAAGCTGGCACTAGAAGAGGTATGAATTCCATCACTGCCAATCAAGGTACTACCCATATACGTGAAGGACAAGGTCAAAAGTACTGGGTTCCACTCCATTGACCAAACTGGTCTGTCAGTCACCAAAGGAATGGCCTCTCAATTCACACCACTGTTTTCTTCCGGAATCTGAAGTTACAACTTTTAATTGAAGATGTTATACTGTTTGCAATGGTTTTCACGTGGGTTCTGAGCTGTGCCTAATTATTTAAATCAGTTTTGAGAGGGTTCTGTCATTTTTCTCCATTGATTTATTTGTTGTTGTTTACCAGGAAAGTCTGACTAGGTCCACAGGGAACCAATTTTCAGCAGAGGCTCGGGCAGAAAACCTCTGGGTTGCATCATAAAAAAGTATTCTACAAATATTATACATTACAAAATTATTGCAAAAGACATTTTACATTGCAAACTCATATAGACATATTACACAGAACATAAAATAGTAATAAACCATTTTTGTTTACAAATATTAAACTGCAGCAAAAACATTTTCGATATGAATAGTGAATCTGAAATAAAGGAGATGAATAGAAGATGTTACGAAGATAGCCTGCTTGTCATTACATAAAAAACTCTGTATGTGTAATAGAGTAAAAGTAGATATCAGAAATGTGGTAAAACATCATTGTTATTATTATACAGATACAGTATAAGAAAGATGAGAAAGTAGTTTAGTTCTGAGAAGAGTTAAATTATGTGGCAAAATTAGAAGTTATGTACTCACCATAAAGTTCCATCTGAGTAGGTAGTTCATTTGTCTGCAACCTGTGGGTTACGGATCCAATATCGGATCCGAGCCAGCAACTTGTTTCAAGCTAATGGATCCGAGCTCCTAGCCCCTCCCTTCACCCATAATCCTCTGCTAACCCTCCATGACCTCAGATCGAGTTTGCCTCTCCATATATATCCAACAAAGGATATCTAAAAAACTAATAGATCCAAAGAAGGTCAGGGGGAAGGAGGGGGGGATGGTTGCAGACAAATGAACTACCTACTCAGATGGAATGTTATGGTGAGTACATAACTTCTAAATCTGAAGTAGGAATGTTCATTTGTCTGCAACCTGTGGGACAGAGTCCTCAGCTACCTCCACCCTGGGTGACAATCATGGAAGGATATTACGAAGCACCGCAGAGCCAAAGGATGCTCTCCCTCTAGAAAGCAGGTCTAGCTTGTAGTGGTTGATAAAGGTATGAGATGAAGCCCAAGTGGCTGCAGAACAAATATTATCCAAGGGAACTCTAGACTTGAAAGCCGTAGAAGTAGAAATGGAGCGAGTGGAATGAGCACGAACTCCTTCTGGTGTGGGTCTACCCGAGGCTTGATAAGCTAGCAGGATACATTGGGAAATCCAGCGAGATAAAGATACTTTAGAGATAGCTTTCCCCAAATTAAATTTGGCAAAGGAAATGAACAGCTGGTCGGATTGTCTGTGACTAGCCGTCCTATGGGTATAAAAACGAAGCTGCCTATGAACATCCAATGAGTGCAGCTTGTATTCACCCTTATTTTGATATTTAGGGAAGAAAACCGGTAAATTTATGGATTGGTTTATGTTGGTTTCTGATGCTATCTTGGGAAGAAAGGAAGGATTGATCCTGAGGTACACTCTATCAGGATGAAAGATCAGGTACGGAGGTTTTACAGAAAGAGCCTGAAGTTCCGACACTCTTTTCGCAGAAGTAATGGCTACAAGGAATGCTGTTTTCCATGACAAGAATTTGAGGTCCACTGTAGCAGCGGGTTCAAAGGGTGGAGCAGTCAAGGCTTGAAGGACTAAAGTAAGATCCCATGGGGGTACGGCTTCTTTTACAGGAGGTCTAAGTAAAAAGGTACCCTTGAGAAAGGTTTTACACAATTTGGCTGACATCAAGGGTCCTGTATCATGTCCCACATGATAATGAGAAATGGCTGCCAATTGCACTTTGACAGTTGAACAACTAGCACCTTCTTGAAAGAGTTCAGTTAGGAAATCTAAAATGGATGTGAGAGGAGCCATAAAGGGATCTAGCTGTCGGCGCTCTGCCCAGATGGAAAAATGTTTCCATTTGCTGTGATATACCTTCCTGGTGGAGGGCTTATGTGCTGCCACGAGGATGGCTTTGACTTCTGAAGAGATACTGGGAGTCCTAACTAGGAGTGGAACTGGAGCAACCAAGCTGTCAGTTTCAGATTGTCCAGGTTTGGAGTTGGCAAGTCCCATGAATGGGAGATGAGATCCGGGATGGGATCTAGAATCCAAGGGTGATTCACAAGGTGAGACCACAGGTAAGGAAACCAGATTTGTCGAGGCCAGAATGGGGCAATGAGAATCATTTTGCTCCCCAACCGCAAGGCTTTCTGTAACAGTTGTAACATCATTGGAAGAGGAGGATAGGCATAGAGTAGACCGGGTGGCCAAGCATGCACCAGAGCGTCTCTTGGAGATTCCCCTGGTGGGGGAATTAGAGCAAAGAAATTGTCGCATTTGGCGTTTGATGGAGATGCAAAAAGATCGCAGCAGGGTTGCCCCCATGTTGCGAATATCTGCTTCGCTACTAGAGGATTGAGAGACCACTCGTAGGGGGTAAGAAGGGTGCGGCTGAGCTTGTCCACTAGGATGTTGGTCCTCCCCGGAATGTACATTGTAATCAGAAAGCGGTTGGTGGAGATCGCCCATTCCCACACTCTCATGGCTTCGCGGCAAAGAGGATAAGATCTGGTTCCCCCTGTTTGTTGATATACCAGAACACTGACATGTTGTCTGAGTGAATTGCAATCGTTCCTACAGGAAGAAAGCTCTGAAGTGCTTGCAACGCTAACAGCACCGCTCTCATCTCCAGAGCGTTGATATGCAGGGAGGTCTCTGTATCGTTCCACGTGCCTTGGACTGTCCTGCCTGAGTAATGCCCCCCCCCCCACCCAAGGCGGGAAGCGTCCGTGGTCACCGTGGCGATGGGGGGAGAGGTGCAGAAAGAAGGGTCGGCCCGTATGGAAGTTTGATGCTTGGAGCCACCATAGTAACGCCCTTCTGCAAGCCTTGCTGATAGCAATGGGATGGTGGAGAGGCAGTGATAGGAAGGACCATTGCACTAACAGAGTCCATTGTAGGACTCGCATGTTCAAACGGGCGCATGGAAGGAGTGTAATTGCTGCTGCCATGGAGCCTAGTGCCCTCAGGATCAATTCTGCTGGTGAAGCCTCTGAAAGAAGGATAGCCCGCACATGGAGTTGAAGATTTCTGATTCTCTCCGCAGTTAGGAAGGCTCGCAAATCTCTGGTGTTTATTCTGGCACCTATAAATTCTATGATCTGTGTTGGAGCCAGTAGGGATTTGCCGACATTGATAGTAATGCCTAGTTGTGGGGCTAGATGGAGAAAGAAGTCTCTGGCTGTGCAAAGTAGATGCCTTGTTGGTGCGGTCAGGAGCCAGTCGTCCAGGTACGGGAAGACCTGAATTCCCTGGAGTCTCAGGTGGGCCGCAATCACTGCTAACACTTTGGTGAACACCTGGGGGGGCTGTGGTGAGGCCAAAGGGAAGGACCCTGAACTGGTAGTGACTGGCTCACAGCCAGAAGCGAAGGAACCTCCTGGATCGTTTGTCCATTAAGATGTGGTAATACGCATCCTTGAGGTCTATAGAGCACATCCAATCGTTCTCCCTCAGAAGGGGGAGGGAGGATAGATTGAAGAGTGACCATTCGGAATTTTTCCTTGGCTACTGACAGGTTCATCGGGAAAGGTCTAGTATGGGTCTCAGATCCCCCGTCTTTTTTGGCACCAAAAAGAACCTGGAGTAGAACCCTAATCCGAGCTGGTCTTGGGGGACGGGCTGGATGGCTCTTTTTCTTAGCAGCTGCTGTATTTCTGCGGCTGTGGCCTCCCTGTGATCAGGTGGTACATCGGGGAGGTTCTTGGATTGGGGGACATGGAGAATTGGTATCTTGTACCCTCTGGATATGATGCGAAGCACCCAGCGGTCTGCTGTGATGGACTCCCATGCCGCTAGATGCTTCAAAAAACGCCCCCCGACTGCCTCCAGAGTGGAGCAGCCGGGCAACCCCTCAGGGTTGCTGCACGGGCCATTCAGAGAAAGGTTTTCTGGACCCGAAATTTCTCAGAACCCCTCTGCCCCTAGGGCGACGTCCTCCCTGTCCACCTCTGCCACGGTAGGACTGGTTGTCCGGAGCTGGTTGGGAATGTTGTGATGTTCGGAACCACATCTTCTTCTGACCCTTTTGGTTCCTTGAAAAGGACCGCTGGGGAGCAGAGAAGCGGACTCCGATGGCAGACAACGTCTTCCCGTCCTTCTCACTCTGGACAAGCATTACGCGAACAGTTTTGCCAAAAAGGGCAGAACCATCGAAGGGGGCGTTCGCGAAGGACGCTTTAAAGGGCTCCGTAAAGTCGCAATGACAGAGCCAGGCCTGACGTCTCATGACTAGGCCTGCTCCGCTGGCCCTAGCGGCTCCTTCTGTGGCGTGGGACAATAGCCGCATAGAGGTGTTAGAAATAGATCTTAGAGTGGCCATTCGGGTGGAGTACAATTGTTTATCCTCCTCCGACATGGACTCAGGGGGGGATGCAGCGTATTCTTTGATAAGATCCCGCTGCATCCTGATAATATGTGCCATATAGTTCAGAGACCTTACAGAGAAGGTCACTGAACTAAAGACTCGCTTCCCTAAGCGATCCATCAAACGGGACTCTTTGCTCGGTGGATGGACTGAGGGACTCTCCTGAGCTAATTCCCTCTTTGTGGCTGCCGCCATCAACATGGCATCTACAGGGGGGCCCTTACTCCAATGAGAACGGTCAGAGGGGGGGCTAAGAATTCTATCAGGCCATTTGGGAATTGGCTCCATGGTGTCCGGATCCTTCCATGCCCTGGTGGTAATAAGGTCCACCAGGGGATCGGCTGGAGGGGACACCCAGGAGGTAGACGGGCCTGCCTCGAATGCCTCCAGAAACATGGACTCGTCAGAGGAAGACTTGGGGGCAGACCACCCACCTCTGATTCTTAGCATCTCCATGATGTCTCCAAAGGAGACATCCTCAGGGGGTGATCTTGGGGAGCCTTCCCCTTCCTCCAAGTCCGTGTCCTCGGTTAAGGACTCGGGAGTCCACGTGCCTCCTTTTGCACTTATGCTTGCGGGGAGCTTCCTCGGGGGGGCTGTCCGAGGAGCCCTCGCCAGCAACATCATGTTCCAATGGAACTATCTGTGACATCGAAGCAGGCTGTCCCTTTGGCCGGGTGATGGAAGCCTGGCCCAGCAGAGAGGGAGTGCAGGGAGGAGTCGATGCAAGGGCCGGAGGTCCGGATTCTCTCAACAGAGCCCTCTCCACAACATCGAATGCCGAGGGAGAGCCACTCTCTAATGGATCCGAAAGTCGCCTCCCACTCGGATCCGATGAAGGGATCGGAGCCGGTGCCGAGACCGTCGGATCCGAGGGACCAGTGTGCTCCGACCTGGACGGAGCCGAAGGCACACTGAATCCCCCGGATCCGAAGCTCGGACCACGGCTCCGAGAGGTCGGATCCGACAGACTCGAGGGTAGGGTCGGATCCGAAGTACACAGTACTGTCGGTGCCGACCCACCCCCGGCTCCAAGGCTGCTCGGCTCCGAGCACTCCGAACCCGGGTAGCGGGTCAGAGAAGGAGCAATTGGGTGGAAAAAAGGTGTCGAGCTCCCCCCCTGAGGGGGGGGAGGCAAGAGCACTCCCATCTGCAGCTGGGCCTGGATGAACCTTCGCATCATCCAGTCCAAGACTGCATCAGATAGACTAAATGTGGATCTCGAAGAGGCCACCGAGGCAGGCCTGGAGTGCCGCCTCGATGACCTCGACGGAGATCGGGTCTCCTCCTCCTTGGGCCCCGGGGAGAAAGAAGGGGATCGGAGTCAAAGAGGAGGAGACCTAGAAGCAATGGAGGGAGAAGCCCGCTTAGCTGGCGGGGCCGAAACGGAGGTCTCGGCCCGCCGCTTTTGGTGCTTCTCCCTCCGTTTCTCCCTCCTGGCCTCCCTGTCCTCCGACACTTTAGCGGGAGGTTGAGTCCCAGTCGGAGGCAGGGGGGCAGGAGTGGCAACCATCACAGGCTGTGATGGAGCCACAGGAGTGGTAGAGGAAGCGGAGGCCGAAGCCGAATCTGAGGGTAGAAGTCCCGCCAGGACCAGCTTCGACCTCCGCTCTTTCAGTGCCCTGGGGTTGAACGCTGCACAGATAGTACAGCCCGAGGTGAGGTGTTCAACCCCAAGGCACCGAACGCACCGAGTGTGGCCATCAGCTGGGGAGAGCTTATGGCCACACTTGGTACATTTTGAAAATATGGCTTTTGGGGCCTCAGCCATTCCCTTTTTTTTTTTTTTTTTTTTTGGAAAGAAAAGAAAAACAAATACACACGCACACAGGCCCCAAAAGCACACCACAAACACTCACACACTAGCGACCAGCGAAGGGAGGGTATTAAATAAACAAAAAAATAGGGAACCTAACTCAGACACACTTAATAACAGTTAATATAAACAAAAAAAGAGTTTTCTGAAGAAAAAAGTTTAGGTTATAGTCACTTATCTAGAGCTCAAGAAAAAGGATCCTGCCATCACAAGCGCGGCAAATTAGATCTGAGGTCATGGAGGGTTAGCAGGGGATTATGGGTGAAGGGAGGGGCTAGGAGCTCAGATCCATTAGCTTGAAACAAATTGCCGGCTCGGATCCGATATCGGATCCGTAACCCACAGGTTGCAGACAAATGAACATTCCTACTTCAGATCAGTTGTTATAAAAAAGGCAGAGAAGAATGACAGAGTAGAGACAGAGAGGAAAAGGGGTATGTGTAGCAGGAAATGGGGAGTTTTATGGAAGGAACAGTTCAGTCTGGGTTGGAGCAAGAGCAGAGCCAGGAGTTAAAAGGGAATTCTTTTAGAATATGCTTAAAAGGATGGTGCAGTGGTGCAGCGGTAGCATTGTTGCCTCATAGCAATAGGTTCTCCAGTTCGGTTCTTGGCTGGAGTGCCTTCTGTGTGAAGTCTGCATGTCCTCCCTGTGTTCATGTGGGTTTTTTTCTGGGTACTTCAGTTTCCTCTCACAATACAAAGACATGCATCTAGACTGTTACTCCCCAGGCCACTGCTGAAAATTGGCTTCATTCCAAGTTGGACTTTCCCGGTAAACAAATGTTAAATACATTAAAAAAAAGTGTTAAGAGTTAGCATTACTAACAGTATAGCACCTTCAGTTAAAAGCTGTAACTTCAAAATCAGGAAGAAAACAATTGTGTGAACTGAGGGATTCACTTGAAAATACCGAAATGCCACATACCCGAATCACACAATCCCGAATCCTCAAGCACGAACACTGATAATCCCAAAAGTCTGCAATTGCGAATATCACAATCCCAAAGTAGTGAAATAAATAGCCCTGTTCCCTTTAAGGATACATACGTTGTACCAACAGAAACATGGCGTCCAACAGTTTTTCCCCACCTGGAACTCTTGGTGTGGTATACAAAGTGATGCAATCACAAAAAGGAAAGGATGTACGTATACCATCTAGAGAAAAATACAGTACCCAAACACTACTGGTGTTGTAAATGGAAAAGATCCATGAAGTGCAAAGGCAGGCTAATAAGTACTGCAGTTGCTGAAGGTGAACAGATTTTAAACAGTGTTTCACACTGTCATACAGGGGACCCTACCAAGGCACAGCATTACAGTATGTGTGCAGACCTGAAACACAGAGCCCTTGTTTCTCATGATTCCCCCTGTCTAGTCATCCAAGATGTTTTAGCGTCTACCTCCTTAGATGTTGTCCCCCACCTTCAAACAGAAGATCATTGCTGCAGCAAGTGGAGAGGGTGAGATGGCAAACTAGTAGGGCTGTAGATAGCTGACACATAACGTTACAAACGTTGAATGTGCAGCAATTTACACTGAAAAGGGGTAATTTTATAGAGAAACGGATCATTGATACCAGCAGTGACAGTACCATGATAGTGTTCACTACCATAGATAACTTGTTTGACCTGAGTAATGCCACTATCTGGCTAATGGATGGCACCTTTTTTTACAAAGATATCATACGTAGGCAGTTATATTCCATACACGGCTTTCTACGGTGTGGCGGTTACATACTTATTATACTTATTACATACTTATTATATTGCCTCATGATGAAGAAATCACTCACAGCATATGATGCAATGTGGGATGCTGTGTTCCAGTTAATGGCAGAGAATAACTTTGAAGAGCATCGCTATCAACTTCTATGGGGTGAGATCAAAAGGATGTTGATTTCATTTTGGAAGGAATGTGTGGAGGAAGGTACAGCAGCTGGGTCTGACACATTTGTATAATAGTAATGTCTGGTTCCAGCTATCAGTGAAGTGTTTGATAGCGTTGGCATTTCTAGCGGAGGACGAAGTGGAACCAGCATATGCAGAGCTGAAACAGTCATTCCCTGAAGAGGGACGTGAGTTGGTGAAATATTTCGGGGACTGGTATGTACTAGGCAGACAGAGACAATTTAAAACTAGATCTGCTTGTGTTGCCCGATTTCCCCCGCTATTGCTTGTTAGTTTCTGGAATGTGTCTGAGTTAAACAACTTATGTCTACCACACATGCAGAATACCGATGAAGCATGGCACTGCAGACTGAAGTGTCTATTGAGGACAAAGGCTACGAATCTGGGAATCCTAATGCAAACATTGGCAGGTGAACAGGACAGAGTGGATGAGTTGAGGGTCCGCCTAAGTAGTGGCAGTCCACCTAGTCCTAAGAGGCATAAACTTGTACTGAGGCAGTAACAATTTGAAGCTATTGTGGAAAATTGGGGATCCTAAAGCACTGTAGCGTTTCTGAAGGCTATTGCATGGTTACTACAGATATAGGAAGGAGATTACATATATTTGCAGCACAGTTGTTTACTTGAGTGGCGTGTTGGGATTCACAGGGCTTTCAGATATCACTGAGTACTGGGTGTTATTTTCTGTGACTACTGGGTGTTATGCATAGGTGGAGGGAGGTAAACAGATGATGATTAGATGCCGTAGTGGGTACTTTTGGTATTTCAATACTTCGGTATTATGGTATTCGTGATTTCAGACTTTCAGGATTGTAAATGTTCGTGCTTGTGAGTTTAGGATTGTGTGATTCGGGTAAGTGGTATTTCGGTATTTTCAAGTGAATCCGAATTGAGAGACCATTCCTTTGGTGTCTGATGACCAAAGATAGTGAGTTCCAAGTCATGACTATGGAACAGGAGTAGAGGTTTTGCTCTAAACAGAGAGGAGTTGTTTGTCTTCTGACTGGAGAGTTCTGTTTAAGTCGTAGTTATACAGAAGGGATTTCATGGCAGGACAGCCTGATAGCTTATGCATCATTTTATATTTAGTTGTACATAGGTTAGGCAATTAGTAAACTCAAGCCACTTTAGAGTTTTAAGTCGTAAGAAGTATGAGGTGAGAGGCATTTGTTGTGAATTTTGTAATTTTGTTATAGTATATTTTAATTTCTGTCTTTAGGAGAGTTTGTAAGTTGGTTAGAATTGGGGGTCCATAAATAAAGCAGAGGGGGTAGTAGAGTATCAGTAAAGGTAACTGCGTTTTGGAAGTGTTTTTTTTTTAATAATATTGTAAATGTGAAGATCGAATATCAGTTTATCATCTATTATTACACCTAGAATTTTGTATGGGAGACAACTTCAATTTCTGTGTTATTAAGAGAAGATTTTAAATTGGGTAGTTTTTTTTTACTGTGTGTTTTTGGAGTGAATAGGAGTAGTTTGGTTTTATCAGGGTTTAATAAAAGGTTGGTACTGGTGAACCAAGTCCCAATGGAGGAGAATGCTTCTTGCATTATTTGCTGGAGATGTCACAGGTTACTAGATGTGCATATGCGTATAAGCAAAAATTTATTAGCATATTGGATTTCTGAGGCTTGACAGGAGGGTAGTGTGCAGGTTATTGATGAAAATACTGAAAAAGAGGTGCCAAGAACAGAACCTTGAGGGATGACTGCAAGATTGGGTAGATATGGAGTGAGAGAGCCTTGCCATTTTACACATTGTTGTCTATTAGATCAGTAGTTATTGAACCAGTTGATGGTGGAGGGGTGAGAATCCAAGGGACGATAGTTGTAATAGGAGTTTAGAGTGAAACACTCTACCAAAAGCTTTATAGAGGCAAGGAATAAAAAGGAGACAAGATTGCCTGAGTCTCTTCCTTTATTTACAGTGTCTGTGAAGGATAGAAGTGTTGAGGTTGTGCTGTGTGTAGGTCGAACATCATGCTGTGTAGAAGTAAGGAGTTGGTTTTGAAGAAGACATGTCAGGAGTTCATAGGTTCATAGATTAGTACTAAGCTAACTGCCCTTGCAAGCCATTTTAAGCCTCCCTTGTGAGACTCAAACCCTGCACCTTGTACTTGTAAGGCAAACACCTTAGGCTACCCTCCCAACCCAAATAATTGCCATCATTTGTATTTCATAAATAAATGCTTATTTTCCCTTCCATGCATTCAAACCCTGCACCTACTGCTCATGGGACTGTACCTCTACCCATTTAGCTACGAGGATATGTTTGTTTATGGATGCATTTTTCAAAGAGTTTAGAAAGAGGGGGCAATATTACAATGGGCCAGAGCATGTTTCCAGTTTAAGTCATTTTTTTAATGATGTTGGTGGGTACTGGAGTTATAGCGAAGGATGGGTGAGCAGTGCTGTCAGACTGGTTTAGATATGAATGTAGGGGGGCATTACTAGGCATTGTGAAATTTGAGTAAGTGAAACAAAAAGTTGGTGAGGGTAGGTATGTTTTTGGTCAATGAGGCAATTATTTCAATGAAGTAAGTATTGAAATCTGTTGCAGTTTGCAGTGGGGCATTATTAGGGAACAGAATGAATTATATTTCATACCTGGGCACAACAAGGGAACTAACTGAAGACCAGTATGTTTTTTTTACTATTTTATTATATTTGTGGTCAGTTTTGAGGCATATGCAGTATTGTTTCTTGCCATGCTCAACTTTTTTTTTACCTGGTGACAAAACTGCCTAAAGGCTTAAAAGTTATTACTTGTTTTGTTATTTTGCCAGTCTTTCCATGCTCTGTGCATAACGTTATTAGATTATCCTGAGAGCCAAGAGGAGTGGCCAGTTTTCAGTTTGTTATTACAATGAGGAGCAACATTATTTGGAGTGTTTAGGAATAAGGAGTTGAAGTTTAAAGGGAGAGTTTTTATTATAGTCCAGTTGATATCTTTAAGTATTGGTTGAATTTTGACAGATTGATTGTAGTTTTATATTGATGTGACATGGCTAGGTGAGTTATAGTTCTAAGGGCATATGCTGGTAGAGGGTCTCTTAGAGCATCAGGAAGTACACTAGCAGTCAAATATTTACTGAGGCCAAAAACTAATATCCATTCGAGAATGGTACCTTTATCATATGGCGTGTACCTAGTGGGGCACTGAATTAGCTGTGTGAACCCAAAAAAGTTTATATTGGAGGCTGAGCAGTTAGTGGTTAAGTTTTGCCAGTCCATATTGAGTTCACCTGGTATAATGGTTTCAATGGTTTCAATATAGCTTGTAAACACCAGTCTGAAATAAGTAAAAAAATTCCTCATATACAAGATAATTCGGCTTTTGCATACTGGCTGAGTGTCGGGCTGCCTTTGGCTGGAGATCCCTTCTGTTTTGAATACTGCAACAGTGAAAAGAAAACCGTCTACTGTTATGGTAAGATTTTACGCAACTGTACTTTTCAAGACAAAGAATACTTAGTACTGAATCAGTTACATAATGCAAGTGTGCCATTCCACTGAACAATTTGTGCAATTCATGTGTACTTTGAATGGTGCAGAACATGTCCCATACCTAGGGACTCCACATCTTCACTGGTGGATTTGTATAGAAATGTGATACAAGACAGTACTAGGAAACTGCTGTACTGATTTCTACACAAAGATTTTTCTGAAAGACCATCTTTTTCCTTACCTGTATCAGTGCATACCATCTCTAAGAGCTGTTTATTTGTCTTCAGCTTGTAATTCAAGAACCTGAGTTCTAGACAAAAAGAAATGTACAAATGAAAAGACTGCATTTTGATTCAGTTAGGCACATTTGTGATATTACATTTGTAACAGTCCAAGAGTTCATCAGTTAGGCAAATTTGTGATATTACATTTGTGACATTCCAAGAGTTCATCAACAATGTATCTCCTCCGCATTACAAATAATTTCTGCCAGTCCTGTCTGATGACATTTTTGCACTGGCACCATTCAGCACATTGATTTTCTGTATTTGTTTAATGAATTAACAATTTTGCTTCTCTTAGTGGTATTAGATAAAAACATTCTACATTTCCTACATTTTGTATTGGTTTAGTTTCTTCTAGCGTGTAGTTTGGAACTATTCATTAGTTATTACTAGGCATGTGGTTTGTATATCTTGGCCATGCACCCTAGGAAGTATTGCTAAAAGGTTTACCTTTCTTATTGATAACATCCATACTACTGCTGCTAATCCCTGTGGTAAACCTATGCAAACCCATCTGATTATCGAGACTTAACCTGACTGAACTAAGGTTTTACAGTTTGTGACATGCATCAGAGGTTTGTTCCACAGGTAAGAAATCCTTTGACTAATGAATTTATCCCTCAAAGAAGTCCTAGTTATTTTATGACTTGACTTGAGAGTTTTGCAGCAGGTGCTCCTAACATTAATAGAGTTTCTGTAGGGGATCTACTAAAATAGGATCTTTCATAGCTCAGAATGGAAAGAGAGAGAGAGAGACAGAGAGAGACAGAGAGAGAGAGAGAGAGGGAGATCAACATAAGAGTCTGTATGAGACCGAAACTTATGAAAATATTTTTAATTTATCCTGATAACTAAAGAAACCTAGCCCTTTGATTCTCTTTGTTAGGAAATGCTGAGGTCCTTCAAGTGTGATATGTGTTTGTTAAGAGACTTACCAGACAGAACATTATATTTAATGACTGGTTCACTAAGAAAGGAATGTAAGGGGACTATGACCACTGGATCCTGATGACATAACTTTGATAATTAAGTGAGGAATGAAAAAAATGATTTCCTTATGGAAACTCGTACATCATGAACAGAGGATAGTCTATTGTCAATGTTGTTGTTTGTCTTTCGGCTTTTCCCAGTAAGGGGCCGCCACAGCAGATCTCCGGTCCGCTAATGATTGGCAGTAGATTTTTACGAAATGCTGAGGTGCCAGCTCGACGCCCAACCTTCAACGAAGGCATGCCCATTTATACACGCATGTCTTTCTAACGCTACCCAACCGCAGGGAGGACATGCAGACTCCACACAGAAAGTAGTCTATTATCAATAAAAGTACCTAAATCTGTAACTAGTGTAATAACCTCCTGGGACTCCACGTACAGCATATGACAATCAGTGAAGAAGACTTATTCCCTGATGTGACTACATTATATATTTTTTTGCATTCAGTCTAAGGTCATGGTCAAAACATTAGGTGCTAATTCTATTTAGCCCTTTTGGGGAAAATGAAGAGTCTGTGGGGAACAAGTAAAGACATTTAGTTTGCAGTTATCTATGTCAGATCTCTTCACATCAGAGAAGTAGATGTCAAAGAAAAAAGGAACAAACACACAGCCATGTCAGACTCCACTCATGATTAATTAATAAATGAGAAAATATTATCAACTCTCATCTGTGCACATGATCAGGGACACAATTTTGTGATCTATTGAGTAAACAAAAGTTATGTATTTACCATAATGGTAGATACTTGTTCTTCTCTGTCTGTTTTGATTAATGGGTTATTTGCCTTGAGACATATCTGAGCCAGCAACAATATCCCTTCTCCCATAATACACTGCCGCAACATTAACCTGTCAGATAGAGTTTGCTGTAATGTGACATAGGAATATCCTCAGAAAAAAAGAGACGCCCAAAATCAGAGACGTATAAAAAAGTGTCAGAAGCCTTGCCCGATGGAAAACTTCAGGTATGTCCTATTTTGATCTTCTGGAAACAACCAAAGAAGGCTAATGTGTCAGTCTGGAAGGAAGATATAGGTTGGGATGTCAAGATGGACAGAGAATGACAACAAGGATCTGGTGTTATGGTAAATACATAACTTTCATATTCTGTGTTGTCCTCTCTGTCTCTCTGTCTGTTTCAACAAAAGGGACAGAGTCTTCAGCTTCCATGATTATTAGATGGCATTTTGGCAAGATACCTTTAAGTATGGTAGAATTAAAGTTTGCTCTGGATCTGGAAATCAGATCCAGTTTGGTAATGCTTGACAAAAGAATGCACACCAGGTTGATACAGCACAAATTTCATCCAATGATAAATGTTTGAAAAAGACAGTGGAAGTTTATACAGACCTAGAGAAGTGTGCTTTCAGTTTGTGTAAAAGTGGCATTCCATTGGCATTGTAGACAAATGAAATACACTCTGAGAGCCGCCTTGTCAAGATACATTTAGAGATTTTGAATCGAAGTTTGGTTTTGCAAAAGGATATACATAATTGATCATCTTTTCATATGGATTTTGTGCAGTGTAGATAAAATCTGAGTTGCCAGTGGATATCTAGGGTATAAGATGTATTCCCACTGATCAGAATGGTTAAGAAAAAGACAGACAAGTGTATCATTTGTTTCTAACCTGACTCCATAGCTACTTTAGTCACAGAGGTTGGATTGGGCATGAAAGAAACTCTATATTTGTGAAAAAAATCTGAAGTTCAGAAATGAGTCTGGCATATGTCACAACCACTAAGAAGGTTTTCTGAGATAGAAATTTCAATTCAATTGTAGAAGTGGGCTCAAATGAAGCTTATGCAAGATCTTGCAACATCTGTGTGATGTCGAAAGCAGGTGTTGAATCTTTGATGGGAAGTCTAAGTATCCAGGAGATAAGGTGTATGGGCAGTGCAGCAAAGTCACTTGGTTTAGGATTCACAGTCTACTACTCAGGAGAAGAGCAGACAAGAAATGGTTTGGGAATTAAGGCAAAGGAGAGTTTTCTAAAGATAATGAGGGATGTCATCATAATTAGTAACAGACTCATGGTCATCCTTCTCAAGTGTAAAGACAGGCTGACCCAAACAATGTTTGTGATGGCAAGGAAAAACACTGCATTCACGTAGCATTTTAGGGCATACAAGATAGAGTAGGACAATATGACTTTGTGCTGATACTGGTGCACCTGAATGTTCATATCAGGCTAGGCAGAACTGCCTTAGTCTACAGGGGGATGCCATTTTTATACTTCTGTCTGACAAATGGCTTGATGGCGGCCAACACATAGTTCAAACATGACATGGACAGTCACAAGATCACATAAAACAGTGGCCAACATGCATCTCAGGTAGACTTCGTCTTATTAAGGACAAGGCAGTGGGGTTGAAAGTACAGCTTTTAAGTAAACTTATCATAACAGTAGATGTTCTAATAGATCTCTTTTGCAGTAACCTAAGCTCTTTGGGTCCTGCCCCAATGACCAACTAGCTTTCAAAGCTTGATGGTGTCTTCTACATGCTCTGTCAGGAGCTCAAGCGAAGCTCCAGTATAAAGACAGAACATCAGTTTAGTCAACACTTCTTTGTCTAGTAAAAGGGAAGCAACAGCCCTGTAAAAACAAAGCTAGGAAACAAACCCAATGGTGAACAATATACACAGGAGTGTCTCTAGCCACACCCTAACAGCACAAAATTAACATAGCCAAATAAGGGTGCTGGAGGGAGGGGCATTTACTGCAAAAAGTGATCTATTAGAACATCTACTGTTATGGACAGTTTACTTATACAACTCTACTATACTCAAAATATAGATAACAGTTGTTGTAACATAAGATATTCAGGTACATTACCACAGCTTAGAAACAAAGAAAGGAGGAGGAAAAATAAACTAAGAATCCAGGTGCTCCTGGTGAATGGTCCTAACAAAGCATGTTCTGGAAAAGGAATCCAGTTTGTGGTACTTTGTAAAGGTATGTACAGAAAATCAAGTTGCTGCATCTAGAATAATTCTGAGAGTCTACCCCTTTCCAGAAAGCCACCAAAGAAGCCAAAGCTCTTGTGGAATGAGCCCTAACCCTGTCTGGATGTGGTTTATTATGGCAAGTAGAACAAAAGGCAATAGTATGAGGCAGCCACCTAGAAACAGTCTGCTTGGACATTGGTTGTCTTTTCCTCTTACCTTCATAGGAGACAAAGAGCTGATCAGCCTTCCTGAAGGCTTGAGTTTTGTTTAGGTAGTATATGAGCTCCCTGTGGACATCTGCAGTATGAAGAGAGACTCTTTCTGCTTTATTTAATTTGTGAATATTACAAAAGAAGCATCCAGCTAACTGCAAACGTTCACATAGGCAGGTGAGCAGTAGAATCAGTGCAGAGCCACGGTGGTGCAGCGGTTAGCGTTGTCACCTCACAGCAAGAGATTCTCCTGCTCAATTCTTGGCTGGAGCGCCTTCTGTTTGGAGTCTGCATGTCCTTCCCATGGTCGAGTGGCATTTAAAGACATGCAGGTAGGTGCGTGCGTGAATGGATGTGCCTTCCTTGAAGGTTGGGTTTTGGGTTGGCAACTCAGCACCGTAAAAATCCACTGCCAATAATGAGCAGACCGGAGTACCTCTGTGGCGACCCCTAACCTGGAAAAACCAAAAGACATTACTAAAATACAATGCAATACAGTACTCATGACAAAAAGGACAGTTAAAGGACCTTAGTTTTTGAGTGACAAGAAGTGATCTCAGCCACTGCCAATGTAGAGATTATGCAGAGACACAAAATAATGGGAAACTATTGGGAGTACCTGTAGGAGCTTGTGTAGGAGGATGGTGATGCTGCTGAAAAATGGCCAAGATCCATAATACTTTGGACTGAATAAATTACGTTCTGCAGAGCAGTAGGCCAAAACATTACTGATTATTATCAAAATCATCTTCTTAAATTAATATCACACTACAGTAAATATAAATGCTAACATAATGACAATTCTATTTTCTTTTGCAAACTGCTCTAGTCATATAGTCAGGTGGCTAGGAGCTGGCATTTATTGTTGTTGCTTTGTGTACTGTACTCAACAAACACATCACAAGAGAATATGAGTTCGGAAAAAAAAAACTATTGTACTAGAATTGAAGTATGCATAAATGTTGCTCTACAAAAAATATTTCAAAAACAGCTGAAATGTTCTGCATGTGGTACAATTACCTAATTGATGTTTCTCTTCCTCTACCTCCTCAAGTTTTCTAGTTAGACTTTCAATTGTTGCTTTCTGGGATATGACCTGTTAAAACAGAAAATAAAAAGTAATGCGTAATGCAACAGAAAGTGGAATTCTTTGAATGCCCTCCTCCCACTGCACAGTATGTTCTGATTTAATAGTTTTAGTAACCTGGTTTCCTCCCACACCCCAAAGACATGCTGTAGGTGGATTGGACACTCTAAACTGGCCCTAGGTGTGAGTGTGTGCATGTGTGTGCCTTCTGTGGAAGGTTGGGCACCGGGCTGACAACTCGACACCGTAAAACTCCACTGCCAATCATGAGCGGACAGGTGATCCGCTGTGGCAACCCCTAACCTGGAAAAAGCCGAAAGAAGAAGAAATAACTAAACAGCATTTGTTAACAAAGAAGGTGTTTATAATGAGTGAATATCAGCATGTCAGTATGATGATATTCATAATAGTTTTAGAGCACAATACTAATTGTTGTCTTTGGAAATTCCTCACATTTTTCAAGGAGTATGCATACATAGTTTCTAAAATACTGGGCAGGATTCACAAAGCCTCCATGTAAGACTTATAACTCATACACGGAGGCTGCAGTTAAACGGAGTGATGTCAGCATGCTCTGCATATTAATGAGAGCATGCTGAATCACACTTAAGGCCAACACGGTCCATGTAAGACAGTAGGGGGCGTGTCCGTAGGCCGAGCCCTGTAAGCGGACACGCCCCCAGACGAGGAAAAGTACCCAAAGTAAACACCCACGACAGAGTCCACGGAAATGTGAATAAACAGAACACAACACATGCCCCCACAGACTATGAACAGAAAACATATAAATAAACACGTTTTATATATTTTTTAAATTGTAAAAATGTTTAACCGTGAGTGCGTTGCTTATGCTGGCGTGCCCGTAGCGCAGCTACAGTTAGCAGTCAGTGGGAAAGCATATAAGAACTAAATATGCAAACTAAGCCAGGAAGCAATAGCGTAGCGGTAGAGATGTTGGCTGAAGAGCAGCCATTCATGGTTCAAGCCCCCACAACACCAATTTTTTTTTTTTTCAAAATAAGCAGGAAACAAGTCCCTGACAAATATGTACACATAAAACCACAATTTATGTAAAATGTAATGAAATAGCCCATTTATATTGAAGACATGTGAGGTAACAAAAGAATAAAAAATGCCAGATGTGCTCATAGCTGAGCTACAGTTTAACAGAGTGAGTGCATCTGCCCGTAGATGAGCAGTGGCTTAACTGGTGCAAAATGAGTGCCCGTAGCTGAGCAGTGGTCTAACACGCAAAATTTATGTGCCCCTAACTGAGCTGAGTGTAATATGCGTGCCGATAGCCAAATGAGGCTTAAACCAGCGTATCCCGTTTGCGCGGAGCTGCGCACCGCGCAAACAAGCTAACCGACGGGCAACGTTGAGCAAGCCGTATCAAAACTGCCTTTACACAGACACACCCCTCAGCATGTCTAGACAGTCATGAAAAATAAATAGCAGTGGCCAGGTTCGAACCCAGGATACTATACACCATAGTCAAGGTACAGAACCACTAAGCCATGACAGCAGTACCTAAAAATGCAATAATAGCTAATATATAGGAATGAATACAAACTACAGCATGACAATGCAGGTTTACTGAAGTTGATACAATTCCAAAATGGCCAATCACAGATATGTGCGGGAAAAACGGACTATATAAGCCCCATAGGCGGGAATACACAACATAAATGATTGTAGAACTGACCTGCAGGCAGAATGACAGGAGTAGGAGAGGGTAGTTGCTTCCGAGCACAGAGGTGGGGTGTTGAGGAGTCCAGGTACATGGTCTGGCTCCTAGTCCATAATCATGAGGCCCAACTCATGCAGGGCCAGGTCCTCTGGGGAGCATACAGGGCCGAGGTGTGGGACCGGTTGGCTCATGATCTCACCAGTGCCACAGGGATTCCAAGGACTGGTGAGCAGGTCCATCACCACCATGCAGACCTGAAGAGATGCAAGCAGGACCAACTGAACCTTTGGATCCAGGAGGCCCGGCAAACACCCAACGCCCCACTACTGAGTAAGTAACATTTAATTATGTATGTAAGAAATTAAACTAGCTGATATTATGGAGATGTGTATTCCAATATTACTTCATTTATATTACAGCTGCAGGTGTCCGTTCTGCGAACCGCAGAGCCTATGGCGATAGGCTGGTGCGGTTGCCACCAGGCAGGCAGGTCAGTAATCCACTACCGGTAACTGTAAAGAAATATAAAAGTATGACAGTCAGCAAAAGAGTGCAGTGTAGTCAGTAAGGAATAAAATCTGCAAGTAACAGTGTGAAAGTGTCTGCAAGTCTTGCTTGATTACAAAAGTGTGTTTCAGCCTGTAAGTTAAACCGAAAAATGAAACTGTCTGACATATATTCTGAAATAAAAATGCCCTACCTGTAAGAAAATAGTACACAACCTGCAGCAGGCTGAAAAGTATAGCTGCAGAAGATGATGAAATCACATGTGTGAAATATATCCCTGTGGAAATACTGAAACATGACAGAAGTGAGACTGCTGGAAAGGATTGTAATAACTACAGGTAAAACATGTCAATAAAGCCTAGAAGTAAGTACCATCCTGAATAGTAAAATGAAAGCAAGTGAGAGAGTGTGAGAAAGTGTCATGAATCCAGCAATACAGTAGTAATAACCCCTGAATAAAGTATACTGCAGTCAAGACAGAACGAAATGCATGTGAGATTCAAAACCAAACAGCGGAATCTGTTCAAAGTGTTGCTACATCTGGAATGTGTATCCCAAAATCTGGATATGTTGCTCTCAGTCTGAAATATGCAGATAGGATGATTGTCTAATATACCAAACATCCACACTTGTCTACAGCTATATAAAGCAAATGTAGCAGGATGATGTAGCTGAACAAAGCTAGATATGAATGTGTATGAAGAACACTAAAATGTATATTGATGTTGCAGTAACAGTCCTATCACCAAGTTGAAATAGTTATCATATAGGAAACTGTAGTTAGAACAGTAGTGTGTATATAACTGTAGCTATTAGAAATGTACAGCATATGTATTGTTATTCGAAGGTGTTAATATTACTTTCTTTACCCCACCCTATAACCACATATAACCCATTCCACGTGCAAATGGTATGTGCAATCACAATTAACACCCCTGGGCATTTGTCCTATTGGGTCATATATATCTGCATGTCCGTTGATGCATCTGCCCTGTTCATACATCCACACCTGATGGCCTGTTGCCATCAATTAACCCTGCATGTTGTTGGACTGTGTATTTCTGTTCAATTTATGCATGTGTTATGCACGCTGTTCAATGGTGTGAATATCTGGGTGTTTGGTTAATGGAAATACTAATGCATGCTGTTACAACTAATTGTGAATGGTATTATATGTCACTAACCCAAACTGTCATGACATAATGCAAAACATAGGACGACAGGGAAGGCGGGTTCCAGCTGACCCACCTCTCCCACCTCAGCTGGCGAGTGCACCTGGCACTAGTGCCGAGTCCGGACCCTCCTCCGGTGGCCCAGTGCCACCTGCGGGTGGAAGCGCTGCAGGGGATGGGACTCGTCTCCCATCTGCAAGTGTGGCCGGAGGAGAACCACCACTCACCCTCCGTAGCGTCCGGACTGTGGTGCGTAGGGAGATTCGGGACTCTGTTCTCGAGCCCCTACGCCAGCTCGAGGCATGGGTGGCACAACTAACGGGCATGCCTGTTGCCCCGCCTACACAGCCCCCAGCACAGCCCCGTCCTGGGCAGTGAAGGAACAGTGGCAACTGCCTATGGGTGGGGATATCAGTTCCACTGTTGCCATCTGTGGGCTCATGGGCTCTGGATATCCAAACCTCCGTCCCCGTCAATTGTGTAACCCCCCCACACATGTCATACACCGCTCCTGTATGCGTCTTGTTTGTCTTGTCTGTTTACCTACCCAACCTACCTCCCCAGCTGTACCGACTTCCTTCACCTGACATACCACTCTCACCTGAAAAAAAAGGGCACTCTGTACCCACAAAAAAATTACGCCCCATACATAGCTGCCCATTCCGCACACATGTCTGCTGGACATGGAACCTATCAATTACAATTGGCTGTGCAACAAGTATTATTGTTGTCCTGACACATCTCTCAGGGGTGGAAGGTTTCAAATGTCACACCAAATTACATACATATGCACAGCTGTTGCTGATGAAGAAATGGGCAGCTATGGGCCTTACCTACATCCCTCCTGCACATCCCAAGCTTGTTTCCCTAGTGTCTTACCCTCTTTGTGACCCGTTTTTTAACACTTTCCTGTCTCCCCATTTTCTTTTCTTTCAAAGAAAATAGCGCGGGTGTGTGCCAGAGTAAGCACCGTTAAGTGGTTGTAAGTGGGTGTGCGCGTGTGTGTGCAGAGCTAAACGGCAGTGCGCATGCGTGAGCTCCGCGCAAACCAGCGCTAACCCGGTTACAACTGCTTAAAAGTGCCTTAGTCACTTTGATTGACAGGTCCTGTACTCAGTTCAAAAGCAAAATAAAATCCCACTGTCAGTCCCAAACCCAGGACCTTGGAAACACTAGTCTGTACGACCTACCACTAAGCCATGACTCTTATACAAAGCATTGTGCTAAAATAAATATAACATGTAATAGTAGGGATGAATGTAAAGGGAATATAGGATGTGTAGTACACAAAGCATGTCATTTAAAATTACTGTCAAAACTACTGGATTTCCATAATAGTAGTGTGTGAACAGAAACAGCCATGCTAGTTGGCAGCTTGTAGATAATAAGGTCAGTTAAAGTACATATATAAATGTATGCATATGTACATATATATATATAAATATATATCTATATATAGTTGTAGGAGTCAATGTGCATACACACTTGCTACAGGGAACATGAGAGAGGAATGGAGAATTGTGAATATACAACACAGCCTGAATCATGAGAGAGATACTAACCTTTACACTCACAGAACACTGTCCACAGCATACCAGCATGGTCCCCACCCTCACAATCTGAAAGGGCAACACCTATCCCACATACCCTTTTATAGCACTGACCTGAAATCACAGTGAGAACTGCAATCAGTACACAACTGGCTGTATGCAATTAGCAAATGCTGGCTTACAATTGGTGCAGAGGCCATCACATGGACCTATGCAGATACCTACAAAAGCATCCAGTGCTAACACTCCCCACATGCAATACATTCATTGCATTGTCTGTAAGCAGACAGAGGGAGAGCGAGAAGTGAGAGAGAGAGAGAGAGAGAGCAAAAAAAAAATAAATAAAAAATTAGACAAGCTGTCAGCACTGACAGTAGCAGCAGCAAGCAGAAGCTGTGGTAACGCAACCAGCTGCGACAAACAGAGGTAATGCAAAGTAGCAGGTTAATAGTGTGCATACTGTGAACCCTCCAAATGTGTCATAGGTCTGTATCCATAGGTATGTCCATGTGATATGTTGTGTGTACGTAGTTCCACCAAAAGGGGATGACCATACATTACATGTAAATCAGTCTTAGGCCATGATCCTGGCAGCAGTTGTCTGTGCGTTGGCCCAGCAATGGCTGTAGTGACTGCTTTGAAAGGTCAGCCATGTTCAAAAGTCAGGATCAGCCCATCCCAAAGGCACACTGGCTGGGAACAAGTGTCTGCAGGTACCCGATGTCACTGCATATGCATCCCATACTGCATAATTCCATAGCTTAGCAGACCAGGCCCGTTATGCATATGATGTGGTAATTCCCAGGGTCAGTCAAGGTGCCCCCTTAGTGGTGTGGGACCACTGTTGCTGTATGCCACTATCCAGGTACATATCCTGTAGTACGGCCAAGATAAACTATCAGTGTTATATGCGGTTGTATGTCCTCTTGGAGTGCCGGTAGCACACATCCAGGGGTACCACGAGGTCACAGTGATGCTGTGTGTTCTTCTCTGCTGAGGGCGGCCCTCACCTGGACATGTGAGATGATAGGGAGGTTACATCCAGCTGGGATAAATATTTTAAAGGTGGGGAGAAGGAGGGGGGATACGTGCACCGAACATGTCTGCAAGATTGTTGCCAATATCCGTGTGTTTGGTGAATGTTAAGTAGGTGTGGATTAACACAGAGCATATCTGAGGCATGTGGTCCATATGTGTAACATAACTGAAGAAGGCCTTGTGGTCATCCATAGTGTTTGTGTCCATTTCCCTCCCAGAGTAGGCCGTGGCCGTTGTTATGACGGACCATAGCGTAGTACCAGTGCTGACCACAGATGCCTTCCCTTAATGTGAATGTGCTCTGTCCTGCAGTAGCCTCCTGCTATTGTTATACAATCTGCCTCTGCCTGGGGTCCACCGGACAGGATGCCTAACCTTTGTGCATAGGGTCTGGGTTAGAAATGTGTGTGCAAGTTCCATGCAATCCATGGCATGTCCGTGGTAAGCATTTGAAAAGGGGTCAGCAGTGTGGCTTGTGGCTTCCACTGGCCCAGTGTGCTGCATGGATACCATCTCAGTCCCAGCAAGTGAATAACTGTCTAATCACATACATATCAAAGTAGTCTACTATGCTGGTGGTGGTGGTGGGATATGTATATCCAGGCCGAGTAACGTCTGTCCACATCACAGTAGTGGATGGTGTCCCACATACAGTACCTTGGGATGAACCCCCAGAATGAGGTTGTGCATTGCACCTGTCAGTGTGTGCTGACCGATGGGGCATGCTACTATGTTGTGTGGAATGTGGCAGGTATTGTTGCACAGGTGTTGGCTGAGCACTGATATCTGGCCATGTACCTGTGTATCCACCACAACACACACACATGCAACATATGGGAGTAGTAGTATATCACTACACATGAGTATCATGTATAGTATGTGTGCCATATATTGCTGACATGGTCTGCTGATTTCCTGTTTGTGTTCTCTTCCAGGGAGATGGCGCGACAGCGTAACCCTGCCTACTCTGTGGTGGAAGATGAGGAGATCCACCAGAGCCTGGTGCGGGAGTATGACATCCTGTTTTCCCGCACCAGTCAGAATCAGCAGGAGAGGGCCACACTGTGGCAAGACCTTGTCCGTAGGGTAAATGATATTGGCACGCATAACAGGACATATGAGCAGGTGCGACATCACTGCAGTGATTTAATCCGAAGTGTCCGGCAGCGTGCATCAGATATCCACAGGCAACAGGTCGCCACAGGAGGTGGGGTGGCCACACATCCCCCCCTCACCAGACTGGAGGGGCTACTCCTAAGTGTTGTGGCTCCAGCCCCGGAACACCAACAGCAGTACACCTGCATTATGATGGAGGCTGGTTCCACACAGCAGCACGACATGGAGCGTGCAGGTAATATGCCATATGTACACCTGACTGTTCTGTACACTGTATCATATGCAATATCAATGGCACAGTTGTGCCTACTGACATTATCTCATCATTTCTGCAGGTCCCTCCAGGGTTACAGCAAGACAGGCCATCCATGCTGGTGAGTGTGTTTAACATAACCTATAATAGTCCTGATAATGCTAGTAACAGTAGTGTAACTCAGTAGTGCTCTGTGTGTATACTGCGGAGTGTGCATGTGTGCATGTGTGCAGGTGTGCCTGTGCCCATGTGCGCATGTGTGCATGTGTGCATGTGTGCAGGTGTGCCTGTGTCCACGTGTGCATGTGTGCATGTGTGCCTGTGTCCATGTGTGCATGTGTGCATGTGTGCCTGTGTCCAAGTGTGCATGTGTGCATGTGTACACGTGACCACGTGTGCATGTGTGCATGTGTGCATGTGCCCATGTGTGCATGTCACCACGTGTGCATGTGTGCATGTGTCCACGTGTGCATGTGCCCACGTGTGCATGTCTGCATGTGTGAATGTGTGCCTGTGTGCATGTGTGCATGTGTGCATGTGTGCCTGTGTGCATGTGTCCATGTGTGCATGTGTGCATGTGTGTATAAGTGCATCACTGGTAACAATGTCTGGAGACTGTAAACTGTGTTTCCTGTCTTCATCCCACAGGTTCTGGGGCTGCTCTGGTGACCTGCAGCAGGGAACCTGAATCCTGTGCCACGGCTACTGGTAATGATGATATTTGTGTAATGGTACAGGAAGGTGTGTCTGGGTCTGCCATTGGTCAGCCAATTGACAGTACACAGCTGTCAACCCCATCATTGCGCACAGTCATCCTGCCTGTACATCCTTTGTCACCATTGTCCCTAGGTGATGGACAGGATACAGTGGGCATAGACCAGGGTAATTTGGTACCTGTGGCACATGCGTCCCCACACAGCAGCCATGGGCAGGGTCCTCTGATGGTACCACACAGACAGTTGCCCATGGGTTCTCGTGGGAGCATCCGTGGGCTTACTGCCTCTGGCCGACGTGCCCAAAGAGGTCTGTCAACCTCAGCTATGTTTCGGACTGTCATGCAGGCACAGTCATGTATGGAAAGGTACACCAGACAGGGTCTGAGGGAGCTGAGAGCATGTCGCACAGCCATGACAGACAGTATGCGTGACATTGCGGATGCTATCCGTAACTTCACCGATGTCATAGACAGATGTTGTGGGGACATATTACAGCAGTTCCACAACCAGATGTCCATGAGCCAGGGCAATGGTGGGCATTTGCGGCGTCGACGTGGCCGTATGCCGGCAGCAGCAGCAGCTGGCAGTCGGCGTGGACGACAACAGGCTCACGCACGCCCCCATAGTGCCAGCACCAGCCCCAGCAATGCTGGGTCTGTGCTGTCATCGGAACGCCCCAGGAGACCACGTGCACGTGGCTCTGGACAGTCCCAACAGGGACTTGTGTCCAGTCAACACACTCCCACTTCTGATGACAGTACCCAGTCTGGCTTTGTACTGGATACGGTCCGTAGCACCCCTGCCAGGCACAGGTACCGTGTCTGTGCACACAGACACTGATCTGTATGGCCTGCCAGGTGCAGTCTGTGGCTGTCCACAAACCCCTGTATATGGCAGCCATGAGGTGGAACTGTGTGCGTGCATACACACATGCAAAATGTTAACACCTAGGGCAACCACATACACGCACACACTGCACCAACACTGCCCCACCCTGTACTGCTGCCCCTCACCAACACACATACACACACATGTCAATTGGTGGTATCAGTGTCTGACTCAGGCATACCTAATCCACACCCTGTGCATATGATGACACTGTGCCACCTCCTGCAATCTCCAACATCATTGCGGGAACAGGTAAACACGTTGCTGACGCACAGGGTGACTACATAGAAGTGTATTAGTAGTATCATGTTGGTAACAGTACAGTGTGCTGCTATGACTGTGTGTTTATCCCTGCTGCAGTAACTGTATGAATGTCCTGAATTGTTATCTGCACCCATAGTACATACCAGTATAACAGCTGCACATAATTGCATGCCAGTGGTAAGGTTGTCAACAGATAGCCGCATACATGGGTAGCACAGGGGTAAAGCTAACGCAAGTAGTGATATGCAATGGTGGACATGTACAGTAATGGTGGCAAGTTGCCCACAACGACTATTGCCATGTGGATGTTGGCGCATGTAGATATGTGTGCAGTACCAATGTAATCCAAATCACAAATAAGTATGACATAATATCGGTTCTACCATGGGCATCTTCGCTGTGTATTCCTGGGTACATGTTGATAGTGCCTACACATTTGCATTGTTACTTACTGTTATTGTTACCCCTTCTTTGTTGTATAATGCACTACTTCCAGCCCTGTTTACTGTAGCTTTGTTTGCATGCATGTTCGCTTGGGGTCCTCTGGAACAATGCTTACACCTGCAATGCAGAGTTACAGTGCTTTTGTAGACTTCTAGTGACATCTGCATAGCGTACGATACGTATGTCAACTTTACATATGGCAGAATGTCACTGTCTGTCCTGTACACATGTACGTTGCCTGTGACACATTGCACACGTCTTACCTGGCATTTACCCACGTGTGCAGTCATATATGTCAGTGCTATGAAACAGTAGTGGTACACCCACACATACACACCTTCAGTATGTTGTTCCCCATTGGCCCTATGTGTTGGTACTCACCATGGCAATCACACTACTAGGGTAGCATGTGCAAAGGTAACCTGTGAATCGCCTCTATGGTCCTGTTGTGGTTTATGTGAGTCATGTGTCATTGTCACAGCTGCCACATGTATGCAGTCAGCCATCACCCTTGGCCAGGAACGTACAACACATGTGTGGGATGCCACCACACAGCCAATCTGGGGACTGGTCTCTCTGAACCCAGTAATGCCATACCCTGTCAGGTGGCATGTCATATATACTACATCCTGGACAAACATCAACCCCAATCCCTGCTGCTACTATTGATAATACACCTGAAGATGTTCCTGATAGTTTTGACCAGTTCTTTACTGAGACATTTCAGGCCCTAGCTAGCCATCTACCTCCTAGCTCCGCTGGTCCTGAAAGTAGCACCCCTAGAAAACTACTTGCGTCCAGCTGCCAACCAGTCGCCACTTCACTTCTCCGTACCTTGATTGAAACAGTGAAACCCACTACACTTTCTGCTGATCAACCCCCTGCCGAGTACCTATCAAAACCAGATGATGCTATTGCTCACCCCGTCTCAAAGGTAATCAAAGGAACCATGTTAGAATCTAACTTTCCCACCATCTGGAAAATGTCATATGTAATCCCACTTCACAAAGGAGGCAGCTCTACTGAAGTCTCCAATTTTAGGTCAATAGCTATACTCTCTCCACTTGCAAAGATTATGGAAACTTTCATCATAGACAAGTCATGCACCACCTAATCCAAACTCGCATTATGGCAGACACTCAGCATGGTTTACGTCCTCATCACAGCACTACGTCAGGCCTCCTAGCCTTTACTAACACCATAAGCCATACTTGCAACAATAATTATATATCTGCAGCCCTCTTTTTGGATATTTCAAAGGCATACGATATGGTTGATCACCAACTTGTACTCCACACCCTGCAAAGACTGTCTAGATACTGGAGCCTTCCAATGGTTTCAATCCTACCTGCAGGCTGGCCTCTGGCAGAACAAACTCTCTAACCTTCTACCTAACACCCTCAGAGTACCACAAGGCTCTATACTAGGGCCCTTGCTGTTCTCCATCTTCATTAACGACCTTTATACTGTCATCCCAAAAGTCAGCTGTATCCAATATGCTGAATACTCTACTCTGATCTGCTCAGCCACATCTCCAGTAGAGTTATGGTCAGCTACCCAGACCACCTTTAATACAACAGAAAACTGGCTTTCTGAACATTGTCTGATCCTAAATCCCAATCAAACTAAACTGCTGTTATTTCACCAACACGTAGGTCTACCACTTTCACTGTTACCATAACATCAACTGATGGCACAATAATCTCCCCTGACCCATCTCCGAAACTATTAGATGTCATCATAGACAATAATCTCAAATGTGACCTACATGTTAACCAGATTATCAAAGCCATCAATAGAAAACTAGGGTCACTTTACAGAATTAAAGCCTTCCTAGCCCCTCCAGCTAAAGGTGCCATAGCTCGCTCACACCTTGTTTCAACCCTTCTGTATGCATCCCCTCTACTCTCGAATATGAACAAGACTGTCCTTAACAAACACTCAATTTGCTACAACCACATTGCCAGGTTTGCCACTGGGCTGCCTTTTAGGACACATCATTGCATCAATCTAAATCAGCTTGGTTGGCTTGCAGTACCCAGCCTAATACAGTATAACCAACTGATTATGGCCTATAAAATCCTCTATAATCCAGACAATACTCCTGCACTTCAAATATTATCACCCCCTATAACAATCCTAGACCGCTTCGATCCTCTAACAAAGTACTACTTCAGACTAGCAGGTTTAATAACACAGCCGGTGATTCTCTCTTTGCAAACCCTGTAAGTAGATCCTGGAACTCACTTCCAGCTGATATTACCCTACTGTCCACCTTAGGTCAATTTAACAGTAGACTCAAACAACATTTGTCACTTAACTGGCTATGTCAATGTATCAAGCCTGGCTAACTCGAATGTGTAAAATCTGTGAACCACTTTACTGTGTAATTTTAATTTAATCCTGACTTGTGCTCAGGTCTAACATTAACCTGTGGAACATGTTTGACTTGCTTACTTATCTAATCTCTGTAAATAATCTGTTTGTAATATGTAATGCTAGTATTATGTAATGCTGTATCTGCTACCCTCGTAGCTTGTCTCCACGGGCCTCCCATGCATCCAGTCGGACTATCCCAGTCAACAAATGTAGGATAAATAAATAAATCAATAAAATATATTACAGTGACTACAATACCAGTCAGACATTGACACACACTGACAGCATGCTGAACACACTGGGGCATACGTGGGGACTCAGAATAGCAGCCTGCCTGGGCATCACACACCTCCGCAGCTGGCACACAGGCATATGTTCCGTCGGAACAGAGCACATGCCACACATGGCACGCACATCCCCTGTGCCACACACTCACAGCCTGTAGGGCTACACAACACACCTGCTACAGACGTGTCAGGTACCTGTCTTGTGTGCTGCACTGGGGTCCCGCTCAACAGGCTGTATCTGGTGAAGGTCACAGTGATATGCCTCAGGGGCACTATGGTCCACCACAGCACACATGCATACAGGTCAGTCAGAGGCATGGACAGATATGACTTACTCATTGACCATGCCAGTGTGGCTGCCTGAGACATACCTCCCTGGACTACATGATAGGGAACATAGAATGGATCTCTCAGCATGTGGCACAGGCCAGTATGAGCCTGATGTTGGTTGCCAACATACCCTCACCAGGTATTCTACCACTATATGTGGGAAGGGTGTTGTATGTCTACATTATGCTCAGTCTCCACTGTCATTCATAGGGTATCCACTGGCTGTCAACGTGTGCTTACATGCTAGGGAAGCCACAGTGATGTGCAAGGGTCATCTTGCATGTGACATCCATGGCCCGATGTATAATGGCAAAGCTCCTTGGTACACACATACTGCCTTATGCTGCAGGACATGGTTTACATAGCGACCTCCGTGGGTATCACACAGGTTAGGACACTAACAGTGCTGCTACACAACAACAGCAGTGTACACTGGAAGATGCATGCACCAGACACTGCCCTCAGCACGGTGAACTGCAATGTCTGTGCAGTACCAGTTTCATGATTCATGGCTCACAGGTGTTACCCATCACTGACAGGTTATGCCCCATACCATGCCTGTCGTCCCCTACACATGTAACACACATGGATAGGGGGGTGGTATCCCAAGGTAACACAGATACACACACCTCCAGGTTGTTGGAACAGCACAAACCATCAGGGCCTACTCATGTGCAGCTGACAGTGTGTCGGACTGCCATCTGGTTCATAGCCTGGCACACACAACCCTCCCATACACAGGAAGACCACCTATCCTCCATAACAACACTGGCAATATGACAGTCTCAAGAACTGTGTTTATATGGCCGGACTGCATCCAGACAAACATTGTGTGTGAGCATTACTGTAGCTACAACACACTAGTTGAAGGGTTCACAGCATGTGGTCACCGAATTGCAGTGGAATGACATGTTACCACTACCACAACAGGTGGGAACATGCAGCACCTGTACATCGACTACATGTACACTATATGGCCCAGACCAGATGTGTATCCCCTGCTGTAGGTCTTTCACCATAGACACCCACACTGTATAGGGACATACCACGTGCAGACCCTGCACAGTAAGACACAGTCATATTGGTATACATTGCAAATACCATTTATCCACTCGAAGCATGTGTCAGACATGGTAACTACTGCAGGTCACAGGTATTTATGTGTATGTGTCACACACATCATGTGTGCAATGCCATTGCTGGTTTAGCCAATGGCATGCATTGTTATGTACAAACACCCACACAAGGTCATACTGTGTGACGCAACCACACGTGACAGTTGTGGGTTACCAAAACATACCTATCTGTACTCTGACAATGGTAATAGACACAGTAGCAGAGCACACTATTGGCATTACTAGCCAACTAGCCCTGTTTGGCTGTGCTGATAGTGTGGTGACATCCCCTGTGTTTACTGGGGGAGTATGCAGCATCTGGTGTATTGTAGTATTTGCCAAGTGGATCTGTGCGCTCACACTTGCATTTACACACACCATACTACCCCCACACACATGCACACTTGCCATTTGCCATTTGCAGGATTCATTCCCCTAACTAAGTCATGACACGTGAGAGAGACGCATTAGCGAAGCGCACTATTCGGTTCCTCTTCTCTGGCTATACTTATAGGGTGCTGACAACATCAGTATTTTGAAAGGGTAATGTGCATCAGGTAGTGTGATCTCCTGATTGCCAAAACTAACATGTTTTTCATACGGAAATGCACACACACAAACTCCCCACATCCAAACACACACACATGCCATTTACAGGTTTCAAACTCCTACCTAACTACATTACGATACTCGGGAGAAACACATTAGCAGAGTGCGCTATTCACATTACTGGGAGGCTTCCCTTCTCCTGCTGTACTTATAGGGTGCTGACATCATCTGTATTTAGAAAGGGGAGTGTGCATCCTGTAGTGTGTTCTCCCGGTTGCCAAAAGGGACATTTCCCTCATACATATTTGCACACACACAGCAACCCCCCTCATCCAAACACACACACTTGCCATTTGCAGGATTCAAACCACTACCTAACTATGTTATGACACTCGAGACGGACGCATTAGCAGAGAGCGCTATTTGCATTACTGGGAGGCTTCCCTTCTCCTGCTGTACTTATAGGGTGCTGACAACATCTGTGTTTAGAAAGGGGAGTGTGCATCCTGTAGTGTGTTCTCCCAGTTGCCAAAAGGGACATTTCCCTCACACACACTAACCCCCCTCATCCAAACACACACATTTGCCATTTGCAGGATTCAAACCAGTACCTAACTATGTTATGACACTCGAGACGGACGCATTAGCAGAGCGCGCTATTCGCATTACTGGGAGGTTTCCCTTCTCCTGCTGTACTTATAGGGTGCTGACAACATCTGTGTTTAGAAAGGGGAATGTGCATCCTGTAGTGTGTTTTCCCAGTTGCCAAAAGGTACATTTGCCTCTCACAGCCTTTCACACACACAAACCACACTCACCCACACACACACACACACACTGAGCATTTGCAGGATTCGAACCCCTACCTAACTATATTATGACACTTGAGGGAGACGCATTAGCAGAGCGCACTACCCGAATTACTGGGCACCTGTTCTGCACCTGTAGTATTTCTAGGGTGCTGACATCTTTATTTCCACAGAGGTATGTAGATGTAGTACTACCTGTCAGGTGGGGGATAGCATATATATGCATTTGCAGCCACCTACGTCAGGGTCAGATATGCACATCGCACTGGCAGGTTATGTTCTATACCATGCTTTGGGACCACAGGACCTGTAACACACAGCACAACCAGTCCAGAACACCACACCCACATCCAGGACACACACTTAGCTTCCCTGGGAACAGTGCCAGGATATGCAGGTATTCACATACACCATTCCAGTTGTTAACATCAGGTACAGGCATATTGTGTGTGAGAACTACTCAGGCCTCTACCACCTTACCCTACAGCCACTACAATTTGTGGGTCCATGTGCTATGGCAGAACCACACACCACAGCCACATGGGTGAATACATATTGCACCTGTCCATCTGCAACGTGGGTACTCACTGTTCCACACCAGAGGTAGACCACCATTGTTAATATCTGACCATAACCACCTTTCCCTGGACATCCATATCTCATCTCCACCCCCAGGCAAGGTTGTCACTGCACACAAACTGTGTTTAGCACACGCAGACTCTACACTTGTGTAGACTGGGGTGGATGACTTCAGAGGACCCATGCTGGAGGACTATACTGGCCACTCAGCATAATCCTTGACAATTGCATCCTATGAGCATGTGTACAGTTTGCATTGGTCATGCTATCCCACATATACCCATGACTGCTCCACAACAAGACACCTGTCAGCTGTACACCGGCCATATATGCGCCATTCAACAAACAGAGTGACCTAATACATTGCAGAGCTGTAGCCCACAGAGGGAGGACATCTGTGGACAGTTCCAGCATGGCACTTCATTCACACATACTCATTACAACACAGTGTTGACAGTGGAATCATCCAGAGAATGCAGATAGGGCTCCCCTCAGTCTGTTATTGACAGACACCTACTGTCAGAGATCCTCAGCAACCCTCTCACAGCACACACAGACAACATGGCTGTGGCTGAGCACATTCAATCCCTGAGACCTCCACGGTGCCCCTGCTTGACAGAGGCACAGCTCACTAGCCTCACATGTTGCCTTCTGTGACCTACTTTACAGTGGCACGGTAGCCTACTATCCTGGGGATGCAGATGCCAAGCACACTCTGGCTGAGCTGTCATTCCCTGGTGCAAGAAGCCTAGTATTGACCTCTACACCCATATGTTCAATTGTTGGATGCACAATATTTGTTGTGATGTTCTACTGTTTGCAGGTCTTTATTGCCATAGCATTCCCTGTTCCTATGACCAACTTGTGTATCTGTGGCAGATGTTTGCATATGACGGCGATCCACTATATCACTTATGTCTCTGTGGTCATTTACTGTGTGCACTGGGCTGATTGCTGTGTTGTGGTTGGTTCCTGGACTGACACGTACAAATACCAGATATGTGTGGCCAACTGCTACACGGAGATATGGCCTAAGTGTGTGAGCATGCCCAGTTCAGCCTTTCCATGGCATGTTGTCTGACATATGCCTCATTTATCAAAGTGTGCGAGCATGCCCAGTGCGAGCTTTCCATATGTTGCACTCTGAAGTCCACCACATATTTGGGTGTGTCTGACCTTCGACATTATCGCACGTTTATGATTGTGTGCTGGGTGTCATGTTGTGTACTAACTGGCCAACTGCTTCGTGTCTGCCACAACAGGGATTATACTGTGCCTGCAGGAATTGCATGGGATACTTTGCAGAAAGTTCTCAACATACTTTCATAATGACCTAACACTGTAGTACCGTATAGTGTACTGGTTCGGTACTTTCACTGTGGTGGACAGTATCCTGGGCTTTAGTCCTATCACTGCTTGACATCTTCATAGTGAGCACAACAGACTGTGTAGGGGCTAGTTGTGCACATATGACCATGTTGCAGTATGTTCAGATATGGACTACCTACACCAGGCTCGTCCAACATTGCTAGTGTATTCCACAACATGGGTGGACATTGGCAAACACTAGTGATGTTCCGTAGGCCATTTCTGATGGTAGTCACAGGGTGTGTTTGTCCTTCGACACACATTGTAACTGGAGTTTGCCATTACATATGTCATGGTTGGTATACTGTGCCTCTGTCTACCTCTGACATAACAGTGATACCCAGGGTAGCCTACCATCTCCCATACACTCATCAGGATGCCTCTTGAGGGGTGTCGATATGTGGCACTCTGGCTGACCTGTACCAGGAGTTTACTGAAGTGTGGGGGTGCCTTCTGTGTTATGGATCATTTTGTAGAGCTTGTCCTATGTATGTCAGTGCTGGGGTTCAGGTCTCTCATGTGCATAGCTCACTGCCATTCAGATTGTACAAGGTGCAACATGTTCATTCATTCCAGGTTGGCCATGGCTTCATACATCAGGCACAGCTTTCCTGTAGCTGGGAAGAATGGCGGTGTGTGGGGCTGCAGTTTGTTTACTCAGGCAACACATGGCATCTGTTCATGCTCTTTGCTACCCCTGGTGGGGTACTGTTGTGGACTTTACAGTTGATGGAGGTGTCTGCTGCGGTATATCCCACAGGGGCTATTGTAGTCAGTTGTGATGCTGATGGAGGATGGCTGCAGAGCCAGAGTGAGTTCCCCTTATCTACATCTGCCAGCCTTCATGTTTGGGTGGGTATATGGTACATGTTTCTGGGAACACTACAGACACATGTTTGTCCAGTGCAGGATATTTATCACCTTTTGTACCCAGGTCTCACATTACATGTTAGGTACCTCATGGGTTAACACCTGTGTGGTAATTTGTGGGCACTTACTGTATATCCACGGTGGTTGTCTATACACAGTTCTGCGATTAACTTGCTGACATGGCTATGGCTACAGTTGTCTGTTTGTAGGTGGCCCTTTTTTGGGTTGCTTGTGTCAGCTGGGGGTTGGATATGGTGGGCTGTTTGTACTCCTCTGCATACATGCTCAGTCACAGTCCTTCCATGTTGGCCTATACCTATGGGACATGTATACAGAACGGGGGGCCAAGACCAGGCCTTGTGGGATGCCACTCATATCCGCTTTGTAGTCTGACATGGATGCGGCATGTCTGACCATGTCAGTTCTGTCCTTGGTCTGCTTTGCAACCCCTCTACTGACATAGGGGTGTATATTTACGCTGGTGAACATATCCATACTGAACACGTACGGTATTGTCTAGAAGCATGTGCACGGTCCAGCTATGCTGTGTGGACCACATAGCCCTCATCAATGACCTTAATGACTGCTTCAAATGGGTCAGACATGTTTAGGGGCCGGTTCTGCAGTTACAACAGCCACAGTGTGTAGGGTCCAGTATCAGCAGGTCCACATTAGCCTTCTGTCTGCGGTACATACTGATCCTTTCCATAGCTGTGCAGAACAAGCTTGTCAGGATCCTGGGGTGGTAGTTTGGAGTATCCATTCAGGCAACACCTTTGTTGTGATGAACCACTGTTGTTGTACACTGCTCTTTGGGTACATATCCTGTGGTAAGGCTGACATTGGCCAGTAGTGTGATTTTTGCATTCCATTACTCTTGGGGTCCATGTTGGCCTCAGCACAGGACACCATCACATACCTTTGCTGCTGTGTGTTCTGCTTTGCAGATGATGGCTGTTACCTCAGCATCTGCAATGTCAGGGGACCATCTGCTGGGATAGGTATTTTGGGGGGGGGGTGCTTGCACTGCACCTGACAGGTTGTATGTTAGCAATATGTGTGTGTGTTTGGTATGTTGTTTGTAATATCTGTGTGATTCAGAGCATATCTGTGGATGCCCAACATGGTTCCTACCATCAGTTGGGTATGCCTTGTGATTATCCATAGTGTCCTGTACGTTTTGTATCTTCATAGGTTCATGGGTTCATAGTAGGCTAGACACCCTAGGCCATTAGTAAGCCTAGCTAGAGTGTGTGTGTCTTTTGCCACCCCTTGCTATGTTCAATTATGGCCATTTATGAGGTTCTTCACTGTGCCTCTGTCTGGTCGTGACACAGTGGGGACCCCCAGTATACATGTGTGGTCATCCATCCACTTGGCAATATTCCTGTTGAGGGGTGTCAGTGAGGGGCTCTGCCTACCATGGATTGGGATCCTGTTTCTGGGTGTGGGGAGCCTATGGGTTATGTATCTGTCCCTCCAGCACATCTTATTTCATTATGTGTTGAGGTTGACATCTGTGACTCTCACAGCTCCAATGGCTTAGATTTCCTGTGGTGTAGCATGTCCATTACTCCTGTGTTGGACATGGCCTGGTACAACAGACATACAATGCCTCTGTGTAGGCAGTGTGTGACTGCAGTCAGCTGGGGTGTCTACAGCCAGGCAGCATATGACATATATTTCACACCCTTTATCCTGTTGGTGGGGTAACTATGAGGCCTTCCGAACCGCTGCAGGTGTCACGTATGGTACATCCCATATGAGTCATTGTACTAGATTATGGGTCTGATAAGGGAGCAGTACAGCGGAACAGTGACCTCTGTTGATGTTGATGTGAATCCTTTCATGATACGGTGTCCAGTATCAACAGTCTTCATAGCCACATTGGCATTGTGGCTGTCACATGACAGATTAATGTCGACCTGTGTCCCTAGGTCCCTGATG
Source organism: Protopterus annectens (assembly GCF_019279795.1). Lineage (NCBI taxonomy): Eukaryota > Metazoa > Chordata > Ceratodontiformes > Protopteridae > Protopterus > Protopterus annectens. The sequence goes on from NC_056741.1 coordinate 1,846,123,638, forward strand.
ACTCCTTGCATACATAATGGTTTCACACCTATGTGGTACTTTGTGTACCTTGTCTGGTATTTGGTTGGACATTCATACTGTCCAGTGTCTTCGGATGTATGGGTGGGGTTCTTGTGTGTGAGAGTGTGGTCTGTCGCATGCTACAGACTGCACAGCAGTTTTGACTACAGTTATGTGCACATGGGTGGTGTCCGCTGCTTTGTGCATTGTCAGTTACCTGGCTATATGGGTGTCTGTGCTGCATATGGATACTCCCCCTCCTTTGATGTCTTGGTGCAGGTGTTGGGGCCATAACACATGGTATGTGGTATAACCTAGTAGTGCTGGTGTGCTATCACTAGGCCTGCAGCAGGCTTCTGTCACTGGACAGGCATCAATGTTCTCCATAATGGGAAGTGCCTCAGGGGCATGCATATTGCAGTTTACACATCTGGCATTGGTCAGCATTACCCTTATGTTTCCTACCACTTATGTTTTCTAGGGTAGTGGGTAGTCTTTTTGGCCTTGCCTACATACGACTCTATGGAGGCAGCATAGGCCTTATCCAGTATCCAGACGCACACGGGTAACAGCTGACAGCCATCCCTGTAACAGCAGCATGGCTTGTCATGCTTGACATCTCAAGCAGACACACATTACACCCTCTTGGACTGACAGCTGTAACTGTGCCAGCTGTTAAACATGAGCATTCTGTGTTTGTACTGTGGCATCATTCTTGGTGAGGGTTGGATGCTGCACACAGCCAGTGTCATCCCGCCCTGGGGTACATACTCAGAGGGACCATCCATGTCTCATTTGATGTTGACCAGGGAGGTACATCTCAGGTAATTCACACCAGCATGGACATTGGATGCATCATATTTCTGCTTGCTTTGGGGTGACCTGCGTACTTGTGTTAAGTGGCATTTTGTGGCAACCTACAAGCAGCTTACTCTACCCTTTCCCTTGTTCAGTCTGGTGAGTGGGACAGCTGTGTGTCTGCCTATACAGACACCTATTATGACTGTATCAGGCATGTTGTTTCTCCTTCGGGCCTGTGACTGTTTCGCACACCAGCTTTGTGTACTATTCATTGCATGTGCTATGTTTGAAGGTTGTGGTTGCTTATGAGCTACATTGGAGGCTTCTGTTGGTGTGGTGTGTTTGTAATTGTGGCCTCCGAGAATATTTGTCTGTGTTTATGTGTTTGATTTACAGTTGTGGTAGGTCTATGTGGGACTGGGTTTGTGGTGTATGTGGTTACCTTCTCCTCCTGACTAGTGTTGACAGTACTGAGTTGTTGGAGCTCAACCTCTGGTTTGGATACATGGATGCATCTATCACATATGTTTGTATTTATTGGGGGGTGTTGTGGTTGTCTGTGTACTTGGTACTGGCGTCACATTGCCTCTGGATTCATAGATTATACTTGTTGTGCTGGACTTAGTGGATTGTATGTGTGGACATATGTTGTTGCCATACTACTGGTCAGTGATTACTTCCCTTTTTATGTTTGCTCTATCATGTGGTAACTTCCTCATTCTCTTGCATGGTTTGGTAATGGCTGGAGGCCAGCATGCCAGATGCCTGCGTGTATGGCATTGTGTGTTGTTGTTATTTGTGATTGCATACTCCAAGCATTCCTGGCTGTGTTCATGGAATGCCTGTATAACATGTTCTGTGGTGTGTCCCATATTCTGCACTTGCACAGGGCCTTTTGTGGATTCAGCATCGGTTTTGAGGGCTGCAACCTATACTTTACACATGTTTTTCACTGTGGTATTCTGGCCAGGGACTGGGGTCAGGGTGTGTATATCCAGTGTGATTACTCTATGGTCTGGTCTTACCAGTGAGGGGTACACTTCTCATCTTACCATCCAGTACACATGTTGCTGATTATCACATCCAGTATGCTTACCCCTCTTGTGGGAGTAGTACATTGTTCCTGGGCATTTTGGTTTATGGAATCTGGGTAATTTTCTCCTACTGTGTTGGTGCTAGTACAATGCTACCGGTGTATGTCTGGGTATTTTCAGTCGAGCAATATAATGTGGTTTGGGGGGCTTGATATATTCATGTATTCCGACATAGGCCAGGTGCTGTTCCTGGTATTAGGACAGTGGTCTGCAGCAGACTATATACTGCGAGGCAGTTTTAGCCATTGGTATTTGACCATGGATATTCCATGCTGCTTCTTGTTGTGGTTCCAACATGGGGGTGTGGTTATCCTTGCCATTTCTTGCTAGTCACCCTTCTTTTGTAGCTTGTTCTATGTTTTGCGACTGTACAGCACAGTATGAGGTGTGACCTGGTACTGTTAGGGTGCTGATGTGAGCCTTGCCCAGTTCTCTATTACAGGACTGGTATCTACATTCTCCTTACTGTGTGCGTTTACACTGCACACATCTTGCTGTTTATACATCTGTCATGGGGTAGTATTACATCTAGGTTCCTATCCCTTGTAGAACCTATGAGATTGGGTTTGTGTTTTGAGACTTACCTATTCAGGGCATGCTGTGGGTACTGACAGCCTTTGCCAGTATCCATGGGGCATGGCATAATAGGTGCACACCACCCCTAGCAGGTGGTGCATCATGTCAAACTCCGCATATCTTCCCAGCCTGTAACACATTGGCTCCCCTTTGACTGACTGCATTACTTCAGCCAATTATTGTACTTGATCTTCTTGTCTTCATAGTGTGGCATCATGCTTGGTGAGGGTGAGATGTTAGGCAGGGTCTTCATGTTTGCATATACTAGATGGTGTTACATTGCTTAACACATGGCAATCATGCCTCAGGTGGTGCTGCAGGGCTGCCTCTGTCGGATGCACATACTACACTCCCTGTACATGTTTGAGAGCAGGTTGTGTCATGTTAGGCATCCCTGTTACTATATGAGTGAGTCAGAGAGGGGTATCATTCCCAAGGTTCCTACTGAGCCAGTGTATGTGCTATGCGTTGCCTCTTTGCCAAGGCCAGGGCATACTGGGCACGCCTCCTTCTGCCTACTGGGGCAGGCTCAGGTTGTTCCTGCTCCGAGTCACGCTCTGCCTGTGATGGCCTTGGCAATGGTGGGGGGCTATTTGGCCCGGCCCTATGCTAGTCCTGCTGCAGCTGTTTTTGCAAGATCATATTATGTAGCATAGCACATACCATGACAATTTGGGTACATGTAGTTGGTGTGTACTGCAAGGCTCCACCAGATGTGTCCAGACACCGGAACCGTGACTTGAGCAGCCCAAACACACGCTCTATTACATTACGTGTTTGTGCGTGTGCCTCATTATGGCGTTCCTGTTCCGGTGTGTGTGCGTTTCTGATGGGTGTCATCAGCCACGGCTCCAGTGCATAACCTGCATCCCCCACTAGGTGTCCGTGTGGGATGTCCCCATTGGCAAATGTCTGGTACAGCTGCGTCAAATGCCAGATGTGGGAATCGTGATAACTCCCGGGGCAGCCAGCACACACATTCATTATTATGCCGTGGGCATCACACACGACCTGGCAGTTGATGGAGGGGAAGCCCTTGTGGTTAATGTAGGCCCTACCCCGCTCACTGGCTGGTGCTTTGATGTGTATGTGCGTGCAGTCTATTGCACCCAGTACCTCAGGGTATTCCGCTATTTGCTGGAAGAGACGCATATTGCTGGCCAATACCTCACGGGCATTGGGGAAATATACATGATCACCGACATGTGCTGACATGGCATCCAGGAACTGGTATAGTACCCTGGAGGCTGATGCCTGTGATATCCCCATCATATTGTCAGTTGATCTCTGGAAGGTACCTGTTGCTAGTATTCTTAGGCCAACACATACCTTGGTTTCCACTGGGATGGGTTCCCCTCTGTTGGTTCTGTGTGTGAGGCGTGGCCTGCACAGCTCAACAATTTGCTGCAGGAGATCTCTGTCCACTCTATAGCGCTCTACTATCTCCAGCTCATGTAACCCGTGGTAGGTGACCCTGGGCCTGTACACTCTTCTCCGTCTCCTCACTGTGGGTTGTCTGGCAACATCTGCATTGTCACCACCCTCAGCAAGTCGCCTATGTCTCATTATGACAGCTATGACAGCCCCTAACATTTCTGCTCTGAGTGAAGCTTTTTCAGTTTTCACTTCTATTAGCTTACTCCTGTCTTGCAGTGTCTCTTAATGGAAACATCCTGCACTACTGTTTGCAGAGTTTTAAGTGCTGGGCTACTATTCTGCCTGTGTAATTGCCTGCTTCTAATTATTTTCACCTGCTAGCTTCAGCAGTTATCCCTGCTAGCTTCCTATTAATTCTGTTGCTTCCTTTTTCCTCTCTGTTTCCTCAGGGGGGAGCAACGTGCATACTATCTGAAACACGCTCACAGTGGCTTACACGCGCGCACACGTGCTTACACGGTTCAGAATCTACTTATTCGGGTTTACATGCGCGTACACCCACGCAAACACTGTTACACGTCTGCCAACAGCCTCCAACATACTCAGACTGCCTTACAAGCGCGCACACACGCGCAAACAGTGTTAAACATCTCCCAACACGCTCCCACATGCTCACACTGCCTTACACGCGCGCACCCTGTCCTACTCGCGCTTCCTGGTGCGCACATGTGCGCATGCACGGCCAGCAAGAAACTTTGGTGTAGGTAACAGTGTACACCTTCCATTTCTTGACTGTCCATGACTTATCTAGTGGCACACCTCTTTCCATGATCTGTGCCTGTCATCTGTCATGTTACACTGGCCTCCAATGAACTGCATTTCTTTCTACCATTCCCCCCTGTGATGTCACCTATCTCCTACTCTATTCCTCCCCATTTTGTATCTCTTACACTACTCAGACTGTGCTCATTTGGTATGTGACTGTGAGATTCAGTATCCGAACCCTCATTTACATGAGATTGCCTACTAATGCTTAGTTACATGTCTTAGACTCAGCTTCCCCCCTTAGCAACCACTACACGGTGGCCATGTTGGTTTTGGTCTGCTGGTCCCTGCATTGTCATTCCATGTATTGCATGAAACCCACATTTGTGGGTTTATAACCTTCTTTTTTATGGTTTTATACAGCACAGCCCGTTTGCGCGGGGCTGTGCTGGGTTTAAACATCGGCGATCGCCGAAAAAAAAAAATTATATTTTTAATATTTTTGCATCGGGTTATCTTGCCAATGGCCACATATTTGGCCATTGGCATGCTGCCTGAGCCATATGCAACCTTTATTTGGAGCTGACATCGCTCCGTTGTGGAATTTGCAGAAATGTACTCAGTTGTCAGCTGAGTACATTTCTGCAGCTAAAACGTCTCCTACACGGACTGGTTTCTGCTTCGTGGATCGCTAATATACCTCATTTGCATACCTTTCGGATGCAAGTGAGGTATTTAGCATGTCCATGCCCAGTCCGTGTAAGAGACATTTTAGCTGGTCTCTTACACGGAGCTTAGGGCTGTTCCTGGATCGCGAGGCTTGCATGGAGTGTTGCACGTCTCTTACACTCCGTGCAAGCCTTCGTGAATCCTGCCCACTATCTAGTTATTTAAAACATAAAATTAAATTATACTTCAGCACAACTTGATCCATGGAGAAAAGAAAAGTATGTGAAAGAGGAAGAAAAGCACACATTTCATATGTTTGATATTCCTTTCTATTTACAAGCAGCACTACATAACTCAGTCTTTTACATAAATGTATGTTTTCTTTAGCTGTAATTATGCTAAGCTGCTACATTGTGTTTTTATTTTATATTAAATAATGAAACATCAGTTTACTAAACAACTTTTCCCACACAATGCAAACAGAACGCTATTTTCATTTAATGTGAAGTTCTGACACCAACAGCAGAATCCTGAAACAATTTCTTTGGAATATAAGGCACATTTGCATAGGAAATGGTTGCACACAGGGTGGTCATGATTCAAAAGATTAACATATTAAAGTTTTGTATGCTTTGCTATAGAGTTGCATAAGATGATGATGTGGTCAGATAAATGCTAAACAGAGGTGTTGCAGTTCAGGAACAGTGCACATCCATGTTATTCAAATTAAAGTAGCAAATATAAATTACAGCAACATGAGGAAAAATATCAGTGTGCACAGCACAAATGTTGGCAGTCATATCAGGGTTGTTTCATAGGAATCAGCTTCACTTACTACAGACAGTATAGTAATCTATATCTCTAAGACATGTTTCCTTTGTCCTAACTGACCAGTAGCATGCTGCTTGCCTCTATGTTGACAATGAATTAATGAGAACCATCTGCAACATGTACTCATCATAAATGGCACCTCATGGAGTGCAAGGCTGACTTGTCGATTGAATATTAAGGTACACGTTGTCCATAACTAATAATCAATCCACAAAATCATCCATTATTGAGCTCATCATCTCAAATATCACAGATAAATTAAGACATCTCTATATCCTCCCACTATCGGTTAGTGACCACTGCCACTCTTCTGTTAATGGACTTTCAACACTACAAAACTTCCTCATATCATATTTTAAACCAAATATATACCAGAAAGCTCCACTACCTTAATTCAGCAAGAACTAAAACTCATGACTGTCCTCTCTCAATTCATTTACCCATCTCTGCTATATCTACATTTTGCAACATTCCATGCTCAACTCAGAATATACTATTCCAACTAAAACAGATAACAATAATAACAATAATAATAATAATAATAATAACAATAATAATACTCTTTGGATAAACACAATTCTCAGAAAGATGATGAGGCAGGGAAAAAGTGTGCCATTTATGGAAAAACATCCTAAGCAATACTACCACTTAAACAGCTATTAGCAACAAAAGAAAGAGAAACACCAGGATAAAAACAAATGAAGTCAGTCATATGTTTCAGACTTATCAAAAGCACACTACTTATTCATAAATTCTGGTCAGCCTTGAACAAGTTAGTACACACAAGTTCTTCCAAAACCAAAAAAAAAATGTATATTGTTATACTCAAACCTACTCAAGCAAATACAGCAGAAAAAGAAGTTATGTACCTACCATAACGTTTCATGTTAGTTGGCTTCATCCCGCCTTCTTTCTTGCTTGTTGGGATCAGAGCCGATCCTCGGCTCTGACTTGGCCATCTTCTATAGCTCAAGAGCTGTTTACTGGCTCGAGACTACCCCTTATCCCATGATGCCTAGAGCTAGCTACCCTGATCTCGTTTGAAATAACTAACCCCAGCCATAGCTATAGAATGAAACCCCTCCAAGCAGAAGGTTACACCTACGTGTCATAATCTCTAAGTCAGTAGAGGAAACAAACCAGAGAACACTCAGCCAGTGAAACCTGAACTCCTCTCGGTCCAACAGGACAGGGGGATGTTGGGGGGGGGGTGCAAGAAAGAAGGCAAGATGAAGACAACTAACATGGAACGTTATGGTAGGTACATAACTTCTTTATGTTAAGTTGTCTATCTCGCCTTCGTTTCTTGCTTGTTGGGACAGTGTCCCTAGCACCTACGATCCTGGGTGGCTCATTGGAACAGACTCTTCAGAACAGTGGAACCAAAGTTCGCTCTACTCCTGGAGACCATGTCTAACTTATAATGAGAAATAAAGGTATGAGGATTTGCCCACGTGGCAGTGACACAGATAGAGTCCATGGGCAACCTAGACTGGAAGGCTACAGAGGTGGCCAAAGCCCTAGTAGAATGACCTTTCGGTTTGACCTTTGTTTCTTAGTTGATAGATGAAGGTAATAACGTGAGACAACCACCTGGACAGGGTCACTTTGGAAACTGGAAGACCCTGTTTGCCCCTAGCATAGGAAAGGAAAAGTTGGTCCGACTTTCTTATATCCTTCGTTCTATGCAGGTAAAAAGGCAATTGTCTATGAACATCCAAAAGGTGTAATTTGTATTCTGCCATGTTGGTGTGGTTAGGGAAAAACACAGGGAGGTCTATAAATTGGTTTAGATTATTTTCTGAGCAGACTTTTGGAAGGAAGGAGGGATTAGTTCTCAGAGCAACCCTGTCCTTATGAAAAACGAAGTATGGAGGATGAACACTTAGTGTCTGAAGTTCCGAGACACGTCTGGCTGAGGTAATAGCTACCAGAAAGAGAGTTTTCCAAGATAGAAACTTAATGGAGCAGGATGCTGCCGGTTCAAAAGGGGGCATAATCAAGGAGGTTAGTACCAAATTAAGGTCCCAAGGAGGAGGAGGGGGATCTCTCACTGGGGGCCTAAGGAGAGTAGTCCCTCTAAGAAAGGCTTTACACAGCTTATGAGACATAATGTTTAGATTAGAAAACCCAACATGAAAGTTAGAGATGGCCGCTAGTTGAACCCTGATTGTGGCAGAAGCAGACCCAGAATGAAAAAGCTCTGTTAGGAACTCCAAGATTTTGTGGACTGGGGCTGAAAAGGGATCTATGTTCCTAGCCTCTGCCCAACAAGAGAAACGTTTCCATTTGCTAGCATAAGTCTTCCTAGTAGCGGATATGTGAGAGGAGACAATAATCTCACGCACGGCCGGGGAAATGCTGGGAAGCCTGGCTAGGGTTGGAATTGGATCAACCAAGCTGTGAGCTGGAGTGTTTGGAGGGATTGATGCAGCTCTCCTGATTGATGAATCAGCAGGTCTGGAATAGGATCAAGAGTCCAGGGCTGCTCGAGGAGGTAATGGTGCAGGAACAGAAACCATATCTGTCGAGGCCAGTAGGGGGCAATGAGGATCATTTTGCAACCCAATGGAATAGCTTTCTGTATGAGTCTGGGTATAAGATGGAATGGAGGGAAGGCATAAAGAAGTCCCTGAGGCCAATCGTGGACTAGAGCATCTCTGGGAGGGTGACTGGGAAGCAGTAAAAGGGAGAAATAGTTGCTGCATTTGCTGTTGAAGGGGGTGGCAAACAGATTGCAGCAAGGCTGTCCCCATATGCGGAAGATCAGATCTGCAACTACCTGATTCAGAGACCACTCATGAGGCATGAGAATAGCTCTGCTGAGCCTGTCCGCTATGACATTGGACTTCCCAGGGATGTGCATCGCAATCAGAAATCATTGGGAGGAAATCGCCCACTGCCAGAGTCTGAGTGCTTCTCGACATAGGGGGTAGGACCTGGTTCCGCCCTGCTTGTTGATGTACCACACCACTGACATGTTGTCCATTTGAATTGCAATGGTCCCGGAAGGGAGAGAGTCCTGAAGGGCTTGCAATGCAAGGAGCACAGCTCTCATCTCCAAGACATTTATGTGCAGATGGTTCTTGTGAGGCTGCCAAGTGCCTTGGACTGTTCTGCCCTGATAATGCCCCCCCCCACCCTATCAGTAAGGCATCCATGGTCATTGTGGCAACCAGAGGGGGCTGGATGAATGGTCTGCCCTGACACACTTGTGGGGAGACCATCCACCAGGAAAGGTGCCTTTTGCATGTTTCTGTAATCATGATCATGTGAGACATGGGGAGCTGTTGAAAGGACCACTGTGTGAAAAGAAGCCACTGAAGAATTCTCATGTGAAAACAGGCCAGAGGTATCAGAAGAATTGCCGCTGCCATAGAATCCAGAGTTTGAAGGACCAACCTGACTTGTACCCTTTTGCATTGCATGAGGATATGAATTTGCTGCCGAATTGTGGCCACTCTGTCTGGCGGAAGCCTTGCAGACATACTTCTTGTATCTAAATATGCTCCTATATAGGTAATAGATTGACAGGGCAACAAGGCAGATTTTTCAAAATTTATAGTAATGCCTAGCTGGGCACAAATTGTAATTGTATAGTCCCTGGCTTGAAGGAGTTGATGCCTGGTAGTAGCAGTAAGGAGCCAGTCGTCTAGATATGGAAACACCTGGAATCCTTGATGCCTCAGGTGAGCCGTGACTACTGCCATGCATTTGGTGAATACCCTGGGGGCTGTGGTAAGAACAAAGGGCAGAGCTTTGAACTGGTAATGACTGGCTCCCAGCCGGAAGCGAAGGAACTTCCTGGAGTGCCTGTCCATTTTGATGTGATAGTACGCATCCTGACGATCTATTGAGCACATCCAATTGTCCTGACCCAAAAAGGGTAGAATGGACTGTAGTGTAACCATCCAAAACCTTGTTCTTTGAACAGACTTGTTTAGTGTGCTGAGATCCAATATTGGTCTCCAGTCCCCTGTCTTTTTTGGTACCAAAAAGAACCTTGACTAAGTTCCGGATCCATGTTGGTCTGCTGGGACTTCCTGGATGACTCTTTTTTCTAGTAGTCTTGAAACTTCTATGACTGCTTGGGCCCTCAGATTGGGTGAAACATCTGGAAGGGATTTGCTTGACGGTAAGGGGGGTTGAAAGAAGGGAATTCTGTAACCTCTGGATATGATTGAGTGTACCCATTTGTCTTGCGTTAAATTCTGCCAGGCTTTTCGGTACAGTGATAGTCTTGCCCCGACTGCCTCCAGAGGCGGGCAGCTGGGCAACCCTTCAAGGATGCTGGAAGGGCTTCTCAGAGAAGGATTCTCTGCTGCCTTGGTTCTGCGGACCCCCTCTACCACGAGGGTTGCGTCTGTTGTTGTTGTTTCCTCCTCTGCCCCTGGAGGAAAAATCACTACGTGTGTCAGGCTCCCTGAGATTTCCAAAACCACATTTTACCACTCTTCTGACCCTTGGGATATGGTCTGGAAGGAGTGGAAAAATGGACTCCCACGGCAGAGAGAGTTTTGCCTTCCTGTTCACACCTAGTCAGAGTGTCTTTCACCTGTGGTCCAAAAAGAAAACGTCCCCTGTGCTACCACCATGGCATCTACAGAAACACCCTTAGTAAGGAACTGTTTATCAGGGGGTGCAGTGATAAACTTGCCGGGTCTCCTCGGGGTTGGTTCCACTGTATCCGGGGCTGAACAAGTCCTTTGAGCCACCACTGACATTAGTGGATCGAAATGGGGAGAAACCCAGAAGGTGGAAGGTTGGGAACTGAATGCATCCAGGAATACAGATTCGTCCTCGGTAGGGGCTAGGGCATTCCAGTTCCCCCTCTGCTTAAGCATTTCTAGGATATCGAAAAGGAAACATCTTCAGAGGGGGGATCTCGGGGACCCTTCCGATTCATCCAAATCTGTATCCAAAGTGACAGACTCGGGGGAGTCAATGTGCTTCCTCTTGCACTTCCTCTTCCAAGGGGGCTCCTCTGAATGACCAGGGGAGGCCTTGGAAGAAGAGGAAACACCCAATGAGGTGCTCTGGAGCACCGGTTCCCCACGCTTGGAGTCTGGAGGAGGGGCAGCGGTTGACGCAGGCACTACAGGGGACGGAGCCAGTGGTGTCGAAAGTGGAGCTGACTCAGAGGCCAGTACACTCCTCATGACATCGAAGGCATCCCTGCCATGATGCAGAGAAGGCTCTGGTTCCGAGGAAACCGGAATCCTCCTCCGCACTGAGGGAGACGGCTCCGAGGCCAATATAAGAGCCGAGCTCACCTGCGCCGACGCTCCGAGAGGGAGAATGGGGTCGGACAAGGGTCCAATTCCACTCGCCCCCTCGGAGCCGACGAGGGAGTCTCGGCATCCAGATCCCTCGACGGACGGCACCATCGAGGGGATCGGAGCTGACGACAGAACCGGAGGAGAAATCGTTATCGGTGCCGATGGTTCCATGATTCGAACCCCAACAAACTCCGGCTCCGAGCTCAATGGAGTCAGAGGAGGAACATCGATAGAAGTGAACAGAGCCGACACCTGTTGAGGAGGGCTGGACAACATTTTGGCCAGTGCCTGCGACTTCAACAACCTACTGACCACTCTCTCCATGTCGTGATCCGAGAGCCTAGAGGACCGAGAAGAGTGGGAGGATCTGTGACTGCGGTCACTCTGCAACAGGGGAGACCGAGGAGCCAAATGTATAGACTCTAGAGAAGGGGACCTTGGCCTCTTGAGGGTCCGCGATGGCTCCGAAAGTACTGGTGGAGCCGATGGGGAGGCAGTCTCCTCGGTTCCAGCAGGAACCGAAGTAGTAGGTAAGGCTTGGGCCAATGACTGTTCCGAGCTGGTAGCCAATGATTTGGTCAGTTTAGGAGATTTCACAGGCTGAGCCTTGGCCGGTGAATCCTGGGGCTTAAGAAGACCCCTCAAAATAAGCTTATTTTTGCACTCCTGCAGAACTGTTGGCTAAATGCATGGCATACAGAACAAGAGTCCTGCAGGTGCACTGCGTCTAAGCAATAGACGCAAGAAGTGTGCCCATCTGTCAGAGACATTTACTGACAGCATGAGTCACACTTCTTGAATCCAGATACCTTGGATTCTTTAGACATATCCACAACTAGAAAGATACTACACTGAAATGTTTTGGCCAAAAGGCCGAACAGCAAAAACTAATACCAGACATTAACCACAAAAAACACACTATATACTACAGTTAAAGATAGTTTTTTTTTTTTTTTAAACTAGGAAGCCTCTAACTTAAATGGCTACCTAACAATCAGTAAGAAGAAAAGCTTAAACTAAAACGCTACCTACAAGAGGCATAGAGGGGGGAGGGGGAGAACTCTCTAATTTAAATGAGTTCTAAGGGAAAACTACAAATACACTAAACTACAACAAACTAGTTAGCGACTATTATTTAAAAAATAAACTACCAGAAAAAACCCTAAACTGACAGAAAAAGTAGTTCAATAAAACTTATACGAGCCTGAGCCAGTAACAATGGGGTCTATATTATATCCTCGAACGCTTAAAAAAGCGAACGCTGATTGATCGAACTTATTTTCGTGAAACTGCAAAATATTGAAGCAGCAGAAACTCAAATTTTTTCCTAGGGAAAGAATTCGGTTGTCCGTTTCTGTTGCTTCGGTATTTTCAGTGTTATGGTGGAAAGTTACCGGTCGGATTCAGGTAACTGTGCGATTGTGTGTATGTGAGTGTTAGGGTGATTTAGGTGAGTTAGGGTTAGGGCTCGGATTAGGTGTGTGTGCGATTGAGTGGACATGAGGGTTAGGGTGAATTTAAGTGAGTTAGGGTTAGGGAGCGAGTGAGGTGAGTGTGCAATAGTGATGGACCTTAGGGTTAGGGTTTGGGTTAAGGTAAGTGGGTAGTTAGTGGTGTGTGCATAGTTTAGTGTAGGGTTAGGTATCAGATTTTAGGTGTATGTGTTTGGTGTGCTTGTGTTGTGTGTATGTGTTTTGGATCAGCGATTTTTTTCCCTGGGAAAAAAAAATCACTGATCTGACCGTTCGAGATTGTAAGCTTTCACTTAAATTAGGTCGATCAATCAGCGTTCGCTTTTTTAAGCATTCGATGATATAATATAGACCCTAAAAACGAACCTCGCAGCTGAAGTGGCAAATGAGATCTGGGTAGCTAGCGCTAGGCATCATGGGATAAGGGGTAGCCTCGAGCCAGTAAAGAGCTCTCGAGTTATAGAAGATGGCTGAGTCAGAGCCGAGGATCGGCTCCGATCCCAACAAGCAAGAAACAAAGGTGAGATAGACAACTTAACATCTTAAGATTTCCTTTACCCAAAAGCTTTTCATTTTTTATTAAATCACATTTCACCAAACCCTGACACCTCCTTTCATAGCCTAAATGAGAAATCTCCATTCCATTTCAAAGCAATATCTGCTAAAACTATACAACAACTCCTAAGGTTTTGGAATATACCTATAAGCCATTCTTTCACATACTTCACCCAAGATTTCTGCAGTATGTATTAAAATATTATCCAAATTACTTTTCATTTCTAATCTCTCACTAACCACTAATGCTGTTTTAAACACACAGTCAAAGTCTTTCTACAAAATATCAACAAATCCCGGCCTCTCCTAATGCCTTCAGACCAATCTCCAACATATAGCCCAAAGCAAAAAAATCTTGAAAACAGCTGGATGCTGGATTATATTCAAACCTATGGCATATCAACTGACAGACAACATGGATTTAGAGCTAAATATATCACTATCACAGCCACCCAGTTCTTCCTAAACAATATAATCTCCAGTACAGAAGAGAGTCTTTTAGACTATCCTATATTTCTGGATTGAAAAAAAGGCTTTCAGTACCATTAACCATGATCTTCTGCTACAAAAGCTTGCTTATGATGGCTTTTCCTTGATAATGTGTGTTCTTGGTTTAAACAGTCTTTCCAGTAGAACTTTCCTTGTCTTATTTGGACAGCATAACTTAGGTTTTGGTACCCCATTCTAAAGGAGTAACTCAAGTCCTAGGTCTGGATTCTCTTCTGTTTTCTCTGTTTATTAACCATATTCCCTCAGACCTACCACATACTAAGTTATTGCTTTATTCAGATGATATATTATTGATTACTTAGCATAAATGAGATTCTTTTCTGGAGAAATCCCTCCAGTTCAACTTCTCTTCACTCTGGAACTAGATATTTTACAACTTAAAAATTCATCCATCCTTCCACACCCTTTTTTCCATGTTTGCACATGGGGTCATGATGTCACATCAGCAATGATAATCATTCATAATCATTCAGAGTTAATGTTCACACCACTAAGTGTTTACATCAAACTCAAAATGAACACTATCCAGAAAATACAAAACCCCCCAAATATCTAAGTACCAACTACATAGTTGTGACATTAAGGACATACCACTACTCACTGTTACACAGCGATGTTACTTAGGCATCTTAGACTAAACTCTATTCTTTCATGCTTACACTGAAAAACAAGCACAAAACGTTGCACAAAAATAAAGTGCGTCTCAAATTTCACAATATACTAATTCTGGGAGAAGGAAAAGCTATCACTCTAAATGTTCACATGCCAAATAACTCCTTAATTGTCTGAAAAGCTGAAATCAAAATCCTTAGATTTATCTATCTAGCACAATGGAATAAGCATAAGTGCATTGCTACCCAAAAGCCTGAGGGGTTCCCCATCAAACAGAGAGCAGTCTTCTTATTTAACATTTTCATTTTCAGACTAATGAATGAGTCTTGTAGCCACCTCTAAAAAATAAACTAAAATTGCGTTCAATATATCATTTCTTTTAAAAAATGTCTTACTACAGGCCCTTTTTCAACTGCCTATCAGTGAAAGCATCTTTTTTTTTAAATCTGCTACAGCCATATGGAATTATCTACATGAAGATATAAGCGAAATTACTTGTCCAGAAGAGACCCAAGGTCAAGGCTTTCTTGTCAAAGTTGCCAGAAGAGACTAGTTTTTGAGCATTTCTGAGTTTTGTTTTACTTTGTATGCTTAAATTGTTTTCGTCTTTTGTTCTTTTTTATTGTAGTCTTATTTTAATTTGAACATTTCTATGGAGTTTTAAAAGTATACTATAGCTGGAAAGCAAATCTTATGCTTCTACCTACAATGCCAAACGAATTGAGTGTCACTAAATTATAGAAGGATCCAAAAAGTAGCATCTTTATTACAGGCAAAGAAGATTAACATTTATTGTAAAATCTGCCAGAAAATATTGCTCTGCTGGTGTTCCTGATTTTTTTTTTCACTTTGTATACTTACATCTTGCTGGCACTTTGCTGCTGTGCCACTGTGGTGCAGCGGTTAGCATTGCCGCCTCACAGCAAGAGGTTCACTGATTCAATTCTCAGTTGGGGTGCCTTCTGTGTGGAGTCTGCATGTCCTCCCTGTGGTCACATGGGTTTCCTCCAGGTGCTCCGGTTTCCTCCCACATCCCAAAGTCATGCTGTAGGTAGATTGGACATTCTAAATTGGCCCTAGGCATAGATGTGTGCCTTCTGTGGAAGGTTGGGTGCTGGGCTGGCAACTCAACACTGCAAAAACTTCACTGCCAATCATGAGCGGACATGTGATCTGCTGTGGTGACCCCTAACTGGGAAAAAGCCAGAAGAAGAAGACTACTGCAACCAAATAAATACTAATATAATTATTTTCTGGTGCTTCAAAAGGCCTAGGTTGGTGCCAGAAAGCAAATCTCGAAGTTTTTCTTTTCTGAGGTCAAAGTAATTAACAGTTTCTAAATTGTGGGAGGAGTTCAGAAATTGCATCTGTTATTTAAGGCAAGCAAAACAGATCATGGTTTTTTGTTATAATTCCAAGAAAAGAGTGCCCTATAAGCATTTCTAGCTTTTTGATTTATAGTTTGCATGCTTTTATTATTTTTTTTGCTTTTAGATTTTATTTTATTAAATATTTATTCAGAATTTTAAAAGTTGAAGCAAGGTTAAGGCCAGAAAGCAAACCTTGTATTTCTTTCTCTAAGATCAAAGGAACTAAATGTTTCCAATTTATGGGAGGAGCTGACAAATAGTTGCCAGAGAAGACTGCTCTGAGTCTACTTCTGATTTTCCCACTTCACTCACCATGTCCACTTCATCCTCTTGTGCCCAGTCTGTCTTGACCACCTAGGATAATTTAACTTCAGAAGCCCTATCTTCTCAAATCTCTTTGCTTTTACTAGGGAGTACAACAGAATAACATTGGAAAGTCCCTTACCTTAAACTGATTAATTTTCAGTTAGCTTCTCTTTCATTCCTTTCTAAAAGTTAATTGTACATTGCACTACCTATATCTCTAATCACTTTTTCCAGCAGACAACTTGTTCGTCTTTTCCCAGTTAGGGGTCGCCACAGTGGAACTCCTGTCTGCTAATGATTGGCAGGAGATTTTTATGGTGCCAAGTTGCCAGCCCAACACCCAACCTTCAACAAAGGTACACCCATTCACGCATGTCTTTCGAATGCTACTCTACTGAGGGGAGGACATACAGACTCCACACAGAAGGCACTCCAGCCAAGAATTGAACAGGAGAACCTCTTGCTTTGAGGCAACAATGCTACCACTGCACCACCGTGGCTTTTTTCCAGCAGACAACTAAATTCCCTAATTCATACCACTACAAAATATTGAACTGCAAAGTAACTGTGAATATTGAACTGCAAATTAACTGTGAATGGGTTAAATAAACCACACACCACACATATAAAATGAATAATTTCAAATTTAAAATCTCTAATTAGTACTAGTACACAGTACTGTACTACAAAGTAAGTGTGAACAGATAAGAACACAAACTGCTTGTATAAAAATAAACCTGGTTACAAACTTGCTAGTTTAGTGGCTTTTCAATAGTGGTTCGTAGGTTCATAAGTGTGTACTAGGCTAATGGCCCTGGAGCCTTTACAAGCCTAGCGCATAGGATTACCCTGGCATTGTGCCATTTGACCTTTGTTCCCAGTGTCTCTGTTGAGTAGAGCCACTGCAGTGATCCCCGGGGTGAATTTTCTATTTCCCATCCACTCATCAAGATTTCTCTTGAAGAAGGCTAATGAGGTGCTCTATTTGACATGTATGGGAAGTCTATTCCATAGCATGGGCAGTCTCTGGGTTATTAACCTGTCCCCTTCAGCATGTTCTGTTGATTGTGGTAATGAGGTTGAGGTCTCTGGAGCATATGGTGCGGAGGGATTGGGATTTCTTTAGATGTGCATCAGTAGAAAAGACTCCTGCAAGTACAGCAGATGCATGGCCCAAAATTACCAAGTCCACAAGAAACACACAGGCCAGCACTCCAAGGCAAAAGGTGTATGTAAGCAAAATGCAATTTATTAAAGCATATTTAGGCAAAACAGACTGGTTTCAGCCCAGTTATTAAGCCTTCCTCAGTGTGAAATCATATCACAAAAACAAGCCTTTTATGCTTAATGATCATCACATGATACAAAAGGAATCCCCATGGTTGGTTGGTTATAAATGTTTTCTTTAGATGTAGCATTTCTAACAGAGCTGGGTCAGACATAGCTTTGTAAGTCAAGCAGAGATAGCTTCTAAGTAGGTGATATGAGACAGAGCATAGTTGGAGTTTTTTGAGTCTGTCTATATAGGACAAGTGTTTAAGGTCGAGGATCCCCTTTGTGAGGTACTTTTGCGGACTCTCCAGTTGTTGCAGGTGTCTAGTGAGATACATGCCAAATAGGACATTGTACTCAGTTTGCAACCCACCTAGTGATATAGGGGTTGATGCCTAGTTTAGTGAGTTTTTCTATGATTCCTGAGTGGGGAATGGTATCAAAGGCCTTGGTCAGATCAAGGTAGGCTGTATGAACCACCTTGCCTTCATCCACAGCTCTGGTGACTGACTCAAAGAAGCCGACCAAGTTGAGCAGGCATGATCTACATTTCACGAAACCAAACTGTGTGGGATCCAGAGTTTGGAGATTCCCTATATCCTTGTTTATTAGGTCTATGATGATGCATTCGAAAGCTTTGCATATCAGACTTGTCAGGCTAATGGGGCAATAGTTCCCAGGGTCTGTAGTCAATCCTCCTTTGTGGAGAGGGATGACTGTAGCACAGCCAGAGATATTGTCAGGTCAAATAGAAGCTGTATTCTTGGCCTTGGACAGTGCTGTTTTAACATTTGCAGCAGTAATACTGGGTGTCTGGCAATCTACTGGTATTGTGATTGGTCCTTTGGGGGGGGGGGGTAAAGTTGGCACTGAATCTGTCAGCCAGTATATTGGCAATATCTGTTGGCTTGGTATAGGAGGTACCATTGTGCAGTAGCTCAGAGCAAATCTAGGTAATGTCGTGGAGACTCTTTATATAACTATAGAAGGCCTGGTTGCTGTCTTTACTATCTGCTGCAATTCTGTTTTCATAGGTGAGTTAAGTACAAACTTGCAGTGTTAAAGACAGTGCTGCATTTTATTTTTCTGTTTATTTAATTGTTTCACTAAATATTGTGGTTGTTTTGTCTCTCTGCAGTTAGTGGGGGTTATTGTTTTCACTTCACTGATATTCAATGTTGCACTCTTAGCCTAGAGGGTGGTAAACTTGGGTTTTGAGTATGAATTTATATTTACCTAAGTAACATTTATTCGTTTATTATTTGTTTATCAAGAATGAGCAATGATCCACATGGACCTTTTTCAGACTCGGCCCATGATCATTGATTGGTTAAGTGACACAGAAGGAACAGGGAAACTATGGTAGTCCAACCCTTTAACAAAGGAATGAACTCATTAACAACTAATCATCTTCAGTAACTGCCAGATCACTGTGCTATCTGCCAGACATTTTTATGTAGGAAGGAACTTACATTAGGTGTAAAGGCTCATTGCAAGATAACTTTCAAAGAACTGATAGATAGTGGCTGTCTTAAGCAATGCACAAACTATCTTAATGCTCACAAAAAAATTGTTTCGCTATGACCTTAAATATATATGAGAGATGAACTCTCAGCAGCAGCCCCATCCCATGATCTCTCTCTCTCTCTCACACACACACACACACACACACACACACGCACGCACACACACGCACGCACGCACACACACACACACACACACACACACACACACACACACACACACACACAAACACAAACACACACGCACCACTTAATATACAAAGATTCTGAAGACTATACCAACAAAAGTCTCAACTGTGTCTTTGCATCTCAAGAACCACAAGGTCTGTAATATCAGAGTCTCTCACACATAAAATATTACATAGGCCTTCCATTGACTGCACTAAATCAAATATACAGTATCATCATATTACAACAGAGGGGAGAGCCAATAATGAAATACCTGGGGTTCACAACCAAAACAAACCAGGTTTGAAAGGACATAATGCAGATGTTGCAACCTAGGAATCCTAAACATATCTTGGGAAATGGTAACTCTCCTGTGTGTAAAACAGCCACATACCTCACTGGAATTGTAAGGAACTTGTAACAATGTCATGCTTGTCTGAGACCAAAATTAGAAACATTAGAAGTATGTTAAAAGAATTCAGTGTAAGTGTGGCATAATTACTTGTTCATGTTGAAGTCTGTAGTCTGAGAAGGTCCTCCTTACTGCTGTGCCACAGGCTATGATTTAGCATACATGGGGAAAAATGCTCATCACTTCCTACTGCACCTGAATATCATAACAACATTCTGACACTGAATTAGTAGCCCAGGTATGGTGCGATAGGCAGGGGATTCCTGTCAGTCGTGGGGTGAGATATGCAACCAGCAATGATACTTTGTACCCCATGTGCATCATTTCTCCCTGGGGAGTACAAATAATAAACAGGACATGTTTAATCCTTGTAGTGAATTTTTTAGACCTTTTCAAATTACATGACAAATAAAAGATATATTAGATAAAAAAAATCAGAGGTGAAGGTATCTGTCTAAATGCCAGAAGTCTCAACCATAAAATGTGTTACTTTTGAGCTTTCTTTGATTGGAGAACGTTGATATCTGTACCATTACTGAAACATAGTTTGAAAATCCAAAATGCATGTTATAAATCCCAGGTTATGCCTCCTTTTACTGTTCTAGCTGAACTCCGAGACTTAAAAATCAATGCAAATACAATCCTTTTGCCAGATTTTAAACATTCAGATATTGACTGGTCAAATAATGAGAAGTTATGTACTTACCATAACGTTCCATGTTAGTTGTCTTCTTCTCGCCTTCTTTCTTGCTGGATGGGTTCAGAGACGAACCTCGGCACCAACTCAGCCTAATACTAAAGCTCGAGAGCTATTTTTACTGGCTCGAGGCTATATTATGTCCCATAATGCTAGGCATGATATACCCAGATCTCGTTTGATAGCTAACACTATGGACATACATGTCCCACCACAAGAGCGAATATATTAATACAACTATATCTAACCTCCTCTACATACAACCCTTACAAGGGCTACCAAGGGGGAGCAAGAGAGCTAGCTGAGGAGATAACTCTGGTGACAAAAAACACCTCGCACAAGATACTCTAGGTCTTTCCAGGCTAGGGGGGTGGAGGGTGGGACGCAAGAAAGAAGGCGAGAAGAAGACAACTATCATGGAACGTTATGGTAAGTACATAACTTCTCAATGTTAAGTTGTCAATCTCGCCTTCATTCTTGCTGGATGAGACAGCGTCCCTAGCACCTTAGTCCCAGGTGGCTCAATGGAACAGACTTTTGAGTACAGTGGAACCAAAATCAGCCCGACTTCTGGAGGCTATGTCCAGTTTGTAATGAAAAATGAAGGTATGAAGGGAGGCCCATGTGGCCGCTGCACAAATAGAATCCATAGGTAACCTTGCTTGAAAGGCTACTGAGGAAGCTAATGCTCTAGTTGAATGAGCTCTAGGCTTTGCAGGGAGTTCCTTATGCCTCAATTGATAGATTAATGTGATAAGAGCGGTCAACCATCTGGACAAGGTTACTTTAGAAACTGGCCGGCCTTGCTTTTCTTCAGCGTAAGACAAGAAGAGCTGTTCTGATTTTCTCGTCTGTTTAGTTCTATCCAGATAGAAACGTAGTTGACGATGAACGTCCAAATAACGTAATCTTCTCTCAGCTCTCAGACTGGGAGATCAATGGTCTGATTGAGATTTTCTTCAGCAAGTACCTTAGGTAAAAAAGATGGATTAGTCCTAAGAGACACTCAATCTTTGTGAAAAACAAGATAAGGAGGGTGCACAGAGAGTGCTTGTAGTTCCGAAACCCTTCTCACTGAGGTAATGGCTACTAAGAAAAGTGTTTTCCAGGAGAGCAGTTTCAATGAGCAGGAAGCAGCTGGCTCAAAGGGAGGAAGAATTAAGGAAGACAGTACCAAATTTAGATCCCACGGTGGAGGAGGATCTTTAAACGGGGGCCGAAGTAATAGGGTTCCTTTCAGAAAAGCTTTGCAAAGCTTGTGGGACATAATACTGGCCTCTGACAAGCCAACGTGGAAATTTGCAATAGCCGCCAACTGGACCCTGATAGTGGCTGAAGAAGAGCCCATTTGAAAAAGTTCCGCCAAAAATTCTAGAACTGTTTGGACAGGAGCTGTGAATGGGTCAACTTGATTTTTTTCTTGCCCAAATAGAGAACCGTTTCCATTTACTATTATACGTCCTTCTGGTGTTAGACTTGTGAGAGACAAGGATAATATCACGTACTGACTGAGAAATTAAGGGAAGCCTAGCTAGGGTTGGAAGTGGAGCAACCAAGCTGTGAGGTTGAGAGATGGAAGGGATTGGTGCAGCCCACCCGATTGATGGGTTAGAAGGTCTGGCACTGGGTCCAGATGCCAGGGCTGCTCCAGCAGATGACGTTGCAGGAACAGAAACCAAACTTGTCAGGGCCAGTAAGGGGCAATGAGGATCATCCTGGATCTCAAGGCAATTGCTTTCTGGACTAACTGAGTGATTAAGGGAAAGGGAGGAAAGGCATACAGAAGACCCCGGAGCCAATCGTGGACTAGAGCATCTCTGGGAGGGAGACCCGGGAGAGGAAAAAGGGTGAAGAATTCCTGACACTTGCTGTTTTGAGGGGTTGCGAAAAGGTCGCAGCAAGGCTAACCCCACCTTCTGAATATTTCTTCTGCTACTAGCTGGTTGAGAGACCACTCGTAGGGCATGAGAATGGCCCTACTCCATCTGTCCACTATTACGTTGGACTTCCCGGGAATATGCATTGCTACCAGAAACCGTTGAGAAAAGATCGCCCACTGCCAAAGTCTGAGTGCTTCCCGACATAGGGGGTAGGACCTGGTTCCGCCCTACTTGTTGATGTACCACACCACAGACATATTGTCTGTCTGAATTGCAATCATCCCGGTGGGAAGATAGTCCTGAAGGGCCTGCAACGCTAAAAGTACCGCTCTTATTTCCAAGATGTTGATGTGCAAGTGGCACTCGAAGGGTTGCCATGTGCCCTGGACTGTTCTTCCCTGAAAATGCCCCCCCACCCTATCAGGGAGGCATCCGTAGTCATGGTGGCAACCGGAGGGGGGAGAACAATAGGTCTGCCTTGAAGCAGCTGAGGCGAGACCATCCACCAAGAGAGGTGTCTCTTGCATGACTGAGTGATGAGAATGTTGTATGACATGGGAAGCTGCTGGAAGGACCATTAGGAAAAAAGCATCCACTGTAGTATCCGCATATAAAAACGAGCTAGGGGGAGCAAGGTGATTGTTGCTGCCATTAGACCAAGTGTTTCTAGTACAAATCTGGCTTGGACTCTGTCCTGCTGTAGTAGGATTTGGACATGGCTGCGAATGTTTGAAACTCTTTGTGTAGGTAGTTTTGCTGACAACTCCACCATGTTTAACACGGCTCCTATGAAGGTAATATGCTGACAAGGCAACAAGGCAGACTTTTCAAAATTTATAGAGATGCCTAGCACTTTGCACGTTTGTACAGCATAATCCCTGGCTTGAAGTAGTTGGTGCCTAGTGGTGGCAGTAAGGAGCCAGTCATCTAAATATGGAAACACCTGGAATCCTCGTCGTCTCAGGTGAGCCGCAATCACTGCCATGCATTTGGTAAACACCCTGGGGGCTGTGGTGAGGCCAAAGGGCAGGGCTCTGAATTGGTAGTGACTGGCTCCCAGCCGGAAGTGGAGAAACCTTCTGGATCGCCTGTTCATTTTGATATGATAGTACGCATCCTGAAGATCTACAGAGCACATCCAATTGTCCTGACCCAGAAAGGGTAGAATGGAGTGTAGCGTGACCATCCGGAATTTTGTTCTTTGAACAGACTTGTTCAGCCTGCTGAGATTTAAAATGGGTCTCCAGTCCCCTGTCTTCTTTGGTACCAAAAAGAATTTGGAGTAGATTCCGGATCCTTGTTGGTCTGCTGGGACTGGCTGGATGGCTCTTTTTGATAGCAGCTTTAAAATTTCTGACGCTGCTTGGTCTCTTAGACTGAGTGGAACGCCTGGAAGAGGCCCTTTTGGTTGTTGTGGGGTGTGGATGAAGGGGATTCTGTAACCCTCGCATATGATCGACCGTACCCATTTGTCTTGCGTGAGGGAATGCCAGGCTTCTGGGTACAGTGAAAGTCTTCCCCCGACTGCCTCCAAAGGTGGACAGTCGGGCAGATCCTCAGGGGTGCTGGAAGGGTTTGTCAGAGAAAGATTCTTTGCTACCCTGATTTTGCGGATCCCCCCTGCCCCTAGGGCGGTGTCTGTTATTATTCTCTCCTCTGCCTCTGGAGGGAAGCTCACCACGTGCATCAGGCAGTACTCCCTGGGGTTTGTGGAACCACATTTTTCCGCCCTTTTGACCCTTGGGGTAAGGTCTAGAAGGGGTGGAAAAACAGACTCCCATGGCAGAGAGAGTCTTGCCTTCCTGCTCGCACCTGGTCAATGTATCCTTCACTTGAGGTCCAAACAAGGCAGAACCGTCAAAGGGGGTGTTAGTGAAGGACGCCTTGAAGGGGTCAGCAAAGTTGCAAAGCCGCATCCAGGTGTGTCTCCTTAGAGCAACGCCCGTGCCTGCAGCCCTACTCACTCCATCGGCTGCATAAGAAATGAGCCGCATGGAGGAGTTGACAATCAAGTTCAGGGTTCCCAGCAGGGAGTTTATCTTGTCCTGAGATGCCACAGCTGTTGGGTCCTGTAAGGTATCACCCAGTTCTTTAAGAAGGTCTCTCTGAAGACGGGTGAAATGGCACAGGTAATTCAGCGACCACATGGCAAAGGTCGCTGAAGAAAACATCTGCTTGCCATACCTATCCATAGTCCTAGATTCCTTATTAGGAGGATGGACAGGTACTGAAGGGTCAGCCAACTCCTTCTTAGTGGCTGCTGCCACCACCATGGCATCAACCGGGATGCCCTTAGAGAGAAATTGCTTGTCAGCAGGGGCTGTAATGAATTTTGTAGGTCTCCGGGGGGTTGGTTCCATAGTATCTGGAGCTGTCCACACCTTCCGAGCCACCACCTCCATGAGTAGGTCGAAAGGCAGGGACACCCAGGAGGTGGAAGGGCGAGAACCGAATGCATCCAGGTACACCGACTTGTCCTCGGAAGGATTGAGGGCGGACCAGTTCCCCCTCTGTTTAAGGATCCCTAGGATGTCAGAAAAAGAGACATCCTCAGAGGGGGACCTTGGGGACCCTTCCGAATCATCCAGGTCGGTGTCTGATGTCACTGACTCAGGGGAGTCGACATGCTTCCTCTTGCAAGTCCTCTTCCAAGGGGGCTTCCCCGCAGAATCAGAGGAGGCCTCGGAAGAGGAGGAAATGCCCAATGGAGCGGCCTGGAGTGTCGGTTCTCCGCGCTTGGGTTCGGGAGGGTAGGCAGGGGCCGAAGCAGGCACCATGGAGGGAGGGGCCGATGAGGTGGACCGTAGCACTGGTATGGGAGCCAGCATGCTCCTCATGACCTCAAAGGCGCCCCTGTCAGGCAGGGATGAGGGACCCAGTTCCTAGGAGATGAGAGCTCCTCCCAGCACCAAGATGGACGGCTCCAAGGCTGATGTCGGGGCCGAATTCACCTGCACCGAGGCCCCGAGAGGGAGAACAGGGTCGGACAAGGGTCCAATGCCACTCACCCCCTCGGAACCGACGAGGAAATCTCGGCACCCGGATCTCTCCATGGACAGAGCCAATGAAGGGATCGGAGCTGACGAAGGAACCGATAAGGGTGGAATCGGTTCCGATGCCCACACGGTAGCAAGCCCGACGGCCTCCGGCTCCGAGCTCGAAGGAAGAGTCGGAGGAGGAACATGAGCAGGTGTTGGGGTAGCCTCTGTCTGTTGAGATGGGCTATGCAATAATTGGGCCAGCGCCTGTGACTTCGAAAGCCTACTGACTACCTTCTTGAGGTCATGGTCCGTGAGCCTAGAAGACCTAGAGTAGTGAGACCTATGGCTCCGCTCCGACAGCAAGGGGGATTTTGGAGCTGATCTAACAGACTCCAGTGAAGGAGACCTGGAGCACTTTCGACTTGGGGACGGCTCCGACACCAAAATCGGAGCCGACTGAGGCCTTGATGTGTTGGTTCCAACTGGAACTGATGAGCCAGAAAGAGGGCCGCTCAGCGCTGGCTCCAAACATGGAGTTGATGATTTGGTGGGCTTTGAAGGTTTTCCAGTCATAGGCTTAGACGGAGAACCTTCAGGCTTTAATAAGCCTCTGAGAATGAGCTTATTTCTGCGTTCAGGCAGGACTCTAGGGCTGAAAGCGTGACAGATGGAACAAGAGTCCTGCAGGTGCAGAGGGCCCAAACAATACACACGAGAAGTGTGACCGTCTGTCAGAGACATCTTGAATCCCGAAACCTTGGTATCCTTTGACATGATACCACAGGGGGATACAGTAGTCTAACGCTTACACTAACACACAAAAAAGACACTACCAATAAAGAAAAAACTTTTGTAAACTAATAGTAAAAATAGACAGAAATTCCACACACACACACTCTAAGGGGAATCTGTACTACTACTAAAGGGAGGGCTAGAGGCCCGACCACCTTAAGGGTGGAAGAAAGGTAGGAAAAACTACAGAAAAAAGGGGAAAACTAGTCGATATCTCTAAAATTACTAACTAAATAAACTACTAAGAAAAATTCTGTCAAAAAACTAAGTAAAGATACAACAATTTAGAATACGACCTGGAGACAGTGAAAAATGCAACCTTGTAGCTGAAGCGGCAAACGAGATCTGGGTATATCACGCCTAGCATTATGGGACATTAGTATAGCCTCGAGCCGGTAAAAATAGCTCTCGAGCTTTAATATTAGGCCAAGTCGGAGCCGAGGTTCGGCTCCGAACCCATCCAGCAAGAATGAAAGTGAGATTGACAACTTAACATTAATTGATTATGGGTTTATGTAAATTGTTTGAGTACACATGTGTGTAACACAATTTCTCTAAACATTTTGATCTAAACCACAGTGGTTCGACAAAAGGTTAACTTCAAGTGTTTTTCCACCTCCCAATGTGGAACCCTCCACACCCCCTGTAATTTTATATGTATAAATATGTACACTACACACACACACACACACACACACACACACACACACACACACACACACACACACACACACACACACATGCATACAACTCCATGATCAAACCAATTCTAAAAAATTTCTCAAAAGCAGGGGATCACTGCCAGCATACACTTGTACACTGATCCGCACTATCTGCTGGGTTACAATGCTTAAAGCATTCCACTGGTGGACACTAAATTCCATGCAGCATATTTCTTGATTGTATCTGTTAGTACTTCTCATCTGTTGAGTAAATGTGGTTAAACCAAATATTTTCACACACCTGTTGTCAAACAATCCTGCTTTAGATGAAAATATTTAGACAAATTATGTGTAGTCTGCCAATTTACATAAACCCTTGAGTATATAAATACTAACAATTTGGAATAAATGGCATGAACTCTGACTAGGACTGTTAATATCTTAGCTATCATATTGACAAACATAAACTCTTTCTGCTCTACATCCATATTAATACCCCCTTGTTTGCTAACCTAAGAGCAAATTTAAATTCAGTCATAAATAAATCAAATTTTCTCTGTGAAAACTATGATGCAATAACCGATACAGCTATGGCTACAGACTGGGATGCTACTCTCAATGACCCACGAGATACAAATATTTGGTTCAGTCCAACAAAAAAATTAAACATTTGGCGAAATCTGAAAATTAATAAGATACACAATAGAAAAAATAAATGCTACTTAGCTATCAAAATTACCAAATTACCATAGTAATAAAAACAAATCAAGATCATATAATATACAGAAACCACTAACATGTCTTTATCATATCCTTTGGATTTAACTCTGATGTCAGTTTGATTTCAAAGTTTGAAAGCAATAATAAGGTTCGTAGTTTCATGGGTTGGTACTAGGCTATCAGCCCTAGGGCCTATACAAGCCTAGCCAAACATTTCCTCAGATATTTCTTCCCACAATATTTACTTCCCTGGACCCCTGTCAAGCAGGGCAACTGACGTGATCCCCGGGGTGAATTTCCTATCTCCGATCCAATCATCAAGGTTCCTTTTGAAGAGGGCCAAGGAGGCGCTCTGCTTGACATGTATGGGCAGTCTGTTCCAGAGTATGGGGAGTCTCTGGGTCAGGAACCTATCCCTCCAGCATGTTTTTTTCATTGTGATGACAAGGTTTAGATCCCTGGAGTGTGTGACTCTGAGGGATTGGGATTTCTTTAAGTGGAGCATGTCTAACAGCTCAGGGTTTGACATGGCCTTGTATATTAAGCAGAGATCGCATCTGAGTAGACGATATGCCACAGATTATAGATGGAGTTTTTTTAGTCAGTCAGCATACAGCATCTGCTTTAGGCCTGTGATTCTTTTAGTTAGTAAGGGATTTCTGCAGCTTTCCAGCTGTTGCAGATGTCTTGTGAGGTACATACCAAATGGAGCATTGTACTCTATAATGGGTTTAATGAGGGATGCGTATAGTGGGACAATGACCTCCTTTTTTCTGGATGAAATGCCCTTAGTGATGTGGTATGCCACACAGAAGGATTTCCTGACTGTTGTGGTGATGTGGTTATCGAAGGTGAGACCACTGTTCACCTGTGTCCCTAAGTCTCTCATCACACTTTCGGTGTTTAGTGTACTGCCACCTATGTGGTAATTCATGGGTACATGTTTTTTTTTTCCCAAAGGGGATAACTATACATTTCTTGGCATTAAACTTGAGCTCATGGCTCTGGCACCAAGCATCTGTTTCTGTAAGGCCCTTTTGTAGAACATCCACATCATTTGTGGATTCAATAATGGCTCCCAGTTTGCAGTCATCTGTGAACTTTGTTAGCCAGAGTCCCTTAGTGCTGGCCTGTACTTCAGAGAAATAGATGCCAAACAAGAGCGGTCAAAGAACTGAACCCTGAGGTGCTCCACTTGTCACTTGTCTGGAGCTAGATTTGGTGTCCACTACTTTTACAGTGTGGGTTCTGTCAGTAAGCCAGTTAGCAACCCATTGAGTAATGTAGGGATTTATGCCCAGCTTAGTTAGTTTATCTATGATTCCAGCATGGAGAATAGTGTTGAAGGCCTTGGCGAGGTCCAGATAGGCTGTGTGGACCACCTTACCCTCGTCCACAGCTCTAGAGACTGATTCGAAGAAGTCAATCAGGTTCAGGAGACAAGATTGGCCCTTCACGAACCCAAACTGGGTGGGTCCCATGTTTGAAGGTTGACAATGTCTTTGTTTATAAGTTCCATGATAATGCATTGCATGCCCTTGCAGATCAGGCTCATCAGACTGATGGGATGGTAGTTCCCAGGATCCAAGGTGGATTCCCCCTTGTGGAGTGGGATAACTGTAGCTGTGCGCCACTCAGTGGGCATGAAGCCTGAGGTGAGTTTAAGATTAAACATGACACTTAGGTGAGGTGCCAGTTCATTTTGTAGTTCATGTAGTACACAGCCTGGGATGTCATCTGGTCCCATGGATGCTGCATTCTTAGCTTTGGAGAGTGCAGTTTTTACCTGTGTGGCTGTGATTACCGGAATTTGTCAATCTTTTTGTATTGAGATGGGCCCTTTAGGGGATGAGAGGGGGGGGGGGTGAAGTTGGCACTAAATCGATCTGCCAGGATATTGGAAATATATTTGGAATCAGTATATTTAATGCCATTCTGTTGTAGCTCAGAGCACATCTGAGTATTGCCATTTAGATTCTTGAAATAACTTGAAATAACACCTTGTGGTTGTCTTTGGAATCTTTGGCAATTTTATTTTCGTAACTAGCTTTGGAGGATTTTATGAGGGATCTCAGCTTCTTACTTAAGCTGGTAAGGGAGTTTTTTGTATCCTGGGATTTTCCTCTTTTCTGAAACAGTTTCTTCCTTCTGTTGAATAGTTTGTTTATGGCAGGGGACCACCAGATTGGCTTTCTTTTTTTGGAGGAGAGTGTCTTGGTTCGATTTGGGATGGCACGATTCATGCATGAGTGGATGTGCTCATACAGTGCCTTAGTGTAGGATTCAGCAGTCGAACTTTCAGCTCCCATCTGCATGGGTGCCATGAAGTTTGTCACTTCTGACTTGTGTAGCATGAAGTTGGCTTTGGAGAAGTTTTTTACAGAGGTTTCCTTACTGGGGGGTGGGGGTGGGATGTGGATGTCAAGGGTGATTTGCTTATGGTCAGACCTGACCAAAGAGGGGGTGACCACTGGTGTGGAGCATCTATCTCCCATGCTGGTAATGACCAGGTCTAAGATATTGGAGCCCCTGGTGGGACAATGGATTAGTTCATCCAGGGCATTGGAATTTATGAATTCCAAGAACCGTTGGGAAAAGGTGTTGGTGCCCGAGTAGTTTTCCCAGTTAATGGCAGGATAGTTGAAATTACCCAGTATTAGGGTGTTTGGTTGTATCTTAATATTTTCCAGTATGTTTTGAAAGGTGTACTGAGAATCTTGGGGAATGGTGGGAGATCTGTAGCAAGCTACAATTTGTAGGTATTCTTTATCTAATAAGAGCACTGAATGAGAAAAGTATGAATGCAAGCATTAGCAATAATGAAGTATTCAATCATCCATGTGAAGCGGGGAACATGCTTGATGAAGAATTCTGTATAAACTTCACAGTAAGAAAAGAAATATATGAGAATACTATAAATACAAGAAAAAGTATCCCTTATATAAATATGAACAAGGATGGGGGATAGCATGAAGATTAAGGTGCTTACCTTGCAAATATAAGGTGATGGGTTTGATTCTCAAATGGCATATTTGGCTAGGCTTAAAATGGCCCACAAGAGCACTTAGCCTAGTATGAATGTATAAATACTGTATAGATCCTATAAAATCTTAATTGTTGCCACATATAATGGGAAAAACTCAAGTTCCCAGGAGCAACCATCTAGTGAATTTCTGTGGAGAATCAAGAAAAACTTAACTAAACCTCTACAATCATTCTGTTAGCATCTGGAAACTTCCCCAATCTATAGTGCCCTTAAGCTTTAAAAAGCTTGGCAGAATAGAACACTAATAGTTTAGACTAATGCAAAGTGACCTAATGTTGAATATCTCTATGAGTTTGATATGATCTTATGTTTTGAATATAGGGGTATAGAGATAAAAACATTTACTAAAGGGCAGACAGTGACTTATTTTGACCTTGCTATGTCTTTTGACACTATTCCACATTACTAAATAGCTGACATTAAAAGCATTAAATGCCACTCCATATGCAATTCAATGGGTAACACACTGGTTAAACAACAGGTCAGAGGAATCAGCTCTTTGTCTCAAAAGAGGTTACCAACAGTCACCCTCAGGGTTCTGTATTTGGGGCTTCTTCTTTATGGACTTTTCTTTTCAGAAACGAAATTGGGAAGCAGGATCTGGATAATCATGCATGCTGATGATTCCAAACAGGAGAATACATTTTTCAATGAAAGTACAAGTTATAGACGGTCTTTTAGATGGTCAAAAAATGCATATCTGGTACAGCAGTAACACACTCATCTTTAATGCCAGTAAATGTAGAATCCTGGGGTCTATATTATATCCTCGAACGCTTAAGAAAGCAACCGCTGATTGATCAAACTTATTTTTGCGAAACTGCAAAATATCGAAGCAGCAGAAATTCGAATTTTTTCCTAGGGAAAGAATTTGGTTGTCCTTTGCTGTTGCTTCGGTACTTCCAGTGTTATGGTGGAAAGTTACCGGTCAGATTAAGCTAAGTGTGCGATTGTGTGGATGTGAGTGTTAGGGTGATTTAGGTGAGTTAAGGTTAGGGCTCGGGTTAGGTGTCTGTGCGATAGAGTGGACATGAGGGTTAGGGCGGATTTAAGTGAGTTAGGGTTAGGGAGCGAGTGAGGTGAGTGTTCGATAGTGACAGACCTTAGGGTTAGGGTTTGGGTTAAGGTAAGTGGGTAGTTAGTGGTGTGTGCATAGTTTAGTGTAGGGTTAGGTATCAGATTTTAGATGTATGTGTGTGGATTTCTGTTTGTTTGGTGTGCTTTTGTTGTGTGTATGTGTTTTGGATCAGCGATGTATTTCCCTGGGAAAAAAATCGCTGCTCTGACAGTTCGAGATTGTAAGCTTTTGCTTAAATTAGGTCGATCAATCAACGTTCGCTTTTTTAAGCGTTCGATGATATAATATAGACCCGAATCCTGAGACTTGGCAAAAAAGATATCAGTTACAATTATAAGTGTGCAGTAGAAGTTTATTTAGAATGTTGGATTTTACCAGTCACAGAGTAAAAAAATAGTTTGATATTGTATTTTGGCGACAGATGAGAAAAACTGGCTGTTCTCTGCTTGGATAGAAGAAAAACTGATCAGTTTCATGGTAAGCTGGATGCTGTCACACAGGATAATGAAGCTATGACCGAGACAGGAAAATGGCAGCTTTGTGGTCTGAAATAAGCATATACAACTTGTTGTAGAGAGACAAGAGAAAAGAGTTAATGACTTAGAGACACAAGTAAAGGGGCAGGAAAATTAAATTAAAAAGTTAAGGTACACTGTAGAGACTTCATTAAGCAAGCAGGAGGAATTAGAGCATTGTTCCTGCAGAAGCCATTTCAGATTTGAATTGACTTGTGGGAATGGGAGGGCCATGACCTTATCAGATTCATTCAGGACTGGACAATGCGCTTATTTAAAGATAACCCTGGAATGAATACCCAAGTTGATAGGGTGCATAGAGTGGTGAATATGAACCAGAATCCAGGTAGACCAGGCAATATAAAATGTTACAGCTCCCACATGGCTAAACAGGAAGCCATCAGAAAATATTTGCTGCCAGCAGGGTGTAAAGTTAAAAAATTATGAGCATTACTCTGTGGCTGTACATCAAAAATGAGAATAACTGTTTTCAGCAGTATCGAAATTAGGAAAGGAAGGTTTAGTTATGCATCTGGTGTATCTTGAACTCATATGAGGAAGATGCAAACATTTGGTGCAGTCAAAGAAAAAGAAGAAACATTTGGTGGACTCTGGCAATTAATAAAATGCACAACAGATAAAAACAGACACTACTTAGCCTTCAAAATTAAGCCATAAAAACAAATTGCGAAAAAGAGGGGAGAACTTATGGATGTACAATCTGCCAATGATGCCAGTAATGTTTAGTTATACTAAGGGTGTGCTGAGTAGAGACCCCTTCTTCTGTATATGTAAATACAGTGTCTTTGAAGGGGGAGGGCCTGGAAATGCATGTGATCCATGTTCATTTACACTAACGGTGTACTGCCAGAAGACCCTATCTTCTGTATATGTAAATACAGTGCCTGTAAAATGGGAATGCTTGGAAATGCTGATGATCCTTGTTCAGTTACACTAGGAGTACACTGCTGAGAGACCATATCTTCTGTATATGTAAATGCAGTGTCTGTAGAGGGGGAAGGGCCTTAAAATGTATATGATCTATGTTCAGTTACACTAAGGTTGTACTTCCAAGACACCCCATTATCAGTATATGTAAGTACAGTGCCTGTGAAGGGAAGGACCTGGAAATGCTGATGATCTGTGTTCAGTTACACTAGGAGTGCACTGCTGAGAGACCCCATTTTCTGTATATGTAAATACAGTGTCTGTGCAGGGAAAGAAATGCACATTGCCCTTTGAAGATGTCTAGAGAGTTACTGGCTTTAGAGAACGGGACAGGTAGGATCCCAATCAAAGACATTGAAGCTAGATAGTTTATCACAGCTGATGATTCTTGGAGAAGATGGGGGAGCTGACAGTAGACCTGAGAAAGAAGTGGGTGTAGTATAGCAGTGGAGTGATTGGCAGATGGGCATTCCAAATATATGGATACTATAAACAGCTGGGTACAGAAGAGCTTTACCTTGATGGCAGATGACAGGGGAATCGTAAATGGAAGTGACAATAGAGAATGTGGAATGGCTAATTTTGGTGTTATTGTTTGAAGTTTGTTTTTCTTCTGTACATGCTGGCTGACAGATAGCTGTTTTGTTTGTGCATGGTTGAAGAGGTGTTAAGGTAGAGTCTGGAGATTCAGAACAGGATGTTCTGATGTCAGGCAGTTTGGTAGCCCTATTTATTTATTTATGTATACATGCATGTATGTATTTATATATGTATGTATATATGTATGCATGTATGTGTGTATATGTATGTATGTATGTATGTATGTATGCATTTACTTATTTATTTAGTTATGTTTACAGGTTTAGTGCACTGATCACAAAGGTCCAATTTCAGGTACAGCCTGCTTGAATATAAACAAAATCATATTGATAGCTACTGACAATCTTGTAAAAATAAGTTTACAGAAATGAACAAATATTTAAAGACAATACTGATAAGCTACTCTGCTCAGTGAAGGCAAATGAGGAATCCTGCGGTGCCCACAAGCTAAGAAATTGTGGGAAGTACTTGAATACGGGCACTGTCCCTTTAAGGTGATCAGTGATTCCCTCTTTTTATATTACATGCTTCTATTATATACTCAAACTTTAATACTAAGTAATAAATGCTCACTGTGTTATCAATAGCTAAATGCCACATTGAGGTTAGTATGAATATTTTAAAACACTTATGTTTGCAGTGAGGTGGCAGAAGAAGTGGATGCATACAATGTGCTGGGCAGCATATCAGATGTGTGTTGAAATCTTTTTGCTTCTGTTCAGTCCAGATTTGAAGAACAAAATTAAACTTCTTCAGAATACAACAGGAAAAAAAACTGATATTGCTCAGCTGCGTAATACCTGTATTAAATAGCATTCATTCTGAGGAAGGTCCATAAGTAGACCAAGACGCTTTTCAGGAAAAGGTTCCTCTTTTTGTCAGTCTTGTTTTACAGTCAACATATATCAGCATGCAAAAAAGGTACAAGCCACGTCACACTTTGCCTTTCTCACACTCTGTACAAGCAATAATGTGCTACTGGGGAAATAACAGCTGCCCAGAGATGTTAGGCCTGATTCCACAGCCTGAGGGACTCTAAAGCCCTGGAAGGGCATTATTTCTCCAGTAGCACACACACACCCCTGTTGGGCATTATTGTACTTAAAGAATTGACTATTTGTTAAACTGTTTTGGATATTTTATTACTATATACTTTTTTAAATATATTTTGATGTAAAATAATTCCTTCTCTAATGCTTCAAACATGCTGTAGTATTATATAATTGTTATTGGAGGAAGTATTTTACACCAAAAATATAAGTTACAGGAGTATTTAATGTCTACACAAATACAGAAACACACACACACACAAACACACACACACACACACACACACACACACACACACACACACACACACACACACACACACACACACACACATACAATCACATTCAAAAGCACAGACAGACAAAAACTCACGCCCACATACACGCGTGCACACACACACACACACACACACACACACACACACACACACACACACACACACACACACACACACACACACACACACACACACCTGGAAACACACACACAAACCAAGCAGTTACAGACAACTTTGCTGAGTTAATATACCTCAGTTATCTCATTATGAGCAAAGAATGAAAAAAAAATCAAAGATTGCAAGACATTGCAACTCTCACCTCATGCCTCTTTTTCTGTCACATATTTTGCTACATAATTCTGCTGTGTCCATCTTATGATGTTTGATTTACAGGTAACTTATTGTGGATTAAAGCCAGTTACTAATGCACAGATCAGAGTTTCATACTTCTTATTGCTTAGAGAATGCATGCTGATGGACTGCCTGTTGCACTCAGAAGACAATAGGATGTGCTATCTCTTCTCTCTTTCTTGCACACACACACACACACACACACACACACACACACACACACACAAACACACACACACACACACACACACACACACACACACACACACACACACACACACTCATACACAAATGCTTTTTACATTTTTATTTTTTATTTTACACACAATAAACAGCAAAGCCACTTTTAGTAAGTGCAAAAATTGGCACCCATTTGCTTTTTTCCTCTCCGAATTTCACAACAGCTTAATATTTTTACCTGGCATTAGCTGCACATTAACACATTAAAAGAAAAAAGTTCTCCAATCAGGGTAAAGATATACAGGTCACCCATTCTCTAACCCAAAATAATGCATGATAAAGACAAGGTAATGTATAACGTAAGGTAATACAGAACAATCGGGAGTAAGAGCTGTAGTATTATGGATGAATAGGCTATACAAAAGGTGGTGTATAGACAGTCAGCAATAAGAGAAGAGATGAAATGTTAAAGGAAGCTTGGAAGATGGTAAGGAAATGAAGGAAGGAAGGACTGGTGTGAAATTTGCAGCTAAGGTTATTGCTCAGATGACATAAACCACCTCAGGGAATTAGGGATAATGGATAGTAGGAGAGGGCAAGTTGTTGGAAATGTGGCACACAGGGACTGGACTATCTACACATGTGGTGGTATTGTCAGAAGGTGAGCTCACATCAGTAAGGATTACGAAGGTACTGGGTGGAAGTGTATAAAAGTAAAAGACTGATTTGTGTTTGTATCTGTCTGTCTATTTACTTATTTCAATGTAATTATTGGGAAGGTCCAGCTGAGCCCACAGCCACTTTTCACTGGAGTACCAGAGAGAAACGCTCAACAATATTTTACAAAACTAAAAAAGAAAAACAAAACAAAAAAAAAAACCTTAGATGCAAGGTATGTAGATATAATACACAATATAATACAGTTTTAAATGAATGTCTGGATAAGTAATGATGTATTACGTCAACAGTAAGATAACAGTAGATGCAAGAACATAAAAAATGGACTGTCATACACTGAGTGCAGTACTTAGAGTAATCAAGTCTTAGTTCAGTATTAGAATAATGGCAGATTTAGTTAAAGATACACAGTCAGACATTGAGTAGACCTGTTATCTCCGTCATGAGCCAAGCATTGTATTGGTGATAAAAGGTAAGAGGTGAATTAGCATGTATTAGGCACGGGTATTTGTGGTTGTAGGCTGGTATCTTGAAACTGTTGGTTATCGGTGTTCATACAAAAGCTTGTGAATTAGGTTATTTTGAGATGATGCTGCGTTTGTAGAAGATTTATTCTTAACTGAGTTATGAATTTTGTTGGAACTGTTCCTACCCTAATAGTAATAGAAATGGAGCTGAGTAAGTCTCCATAACTATGGCACAATTTCAGGATGAATCATTGGTTTTGGTTTATTGACCATAAAATGTATTTTTTTTTGTATGGAGTGGAATGGTGTGAGTAATGATGGAATAAGATTGAAAGAGTGAGGCACATTATAAGTTGGATGGGCTAAGAGACATCTGTGAGGGAATAGGAAAGAGGAGAACTGAAACCTTACAAAAGGGAGACATGAATGATTGGATATAGAAAATAAGCAGATGGAATGGGAGGGGAGAAATGGGGAAAAGATTCATAAAAGGAGAAGTTAAGAATAGAACAAAGTATAGATTACTTATGTAAATGTCTAAAGGCAATGAAAGCAGATGGAGTTAGTGTTTGATTGGGTATTAAGTGGCGGAGGTAAGAAATGGGACTGGTGTAGGCAGATGGGTAATTAGAGCATCAGTAAAGTCCTTAACCACTAGAAGTGAACACCTCTGGGTAATTGCACAGGGAGATAACATGGAGCAGAAAAAAGACTGGGTAGGGGATATGGTAATTTGTGCACATAGGAAAATAAGGCTGAATATTAAAGTTAGAGAAGTCAGAAGTACACAGGAAGTATAAAAGAAAATGTCAAAATTATAACTCTTTGGGAGGGGAGGTGCTTGGTAACATGTTCATACTTGAAGGGAGTATGTTAGCTGCGGTACAATAAATTAAGTAAAATAGCCAGGATGCCTGCCTGTACGTATTAACAAAGGCTTGCATGCCTTTGTATGTATTTGTAGTGCTTATGATGGAGGTATCCTGTAGGTGAAATGAACAGGTATAAGTTACTTTTTTTCTGTCATGGAGTGCACGTCTGTAATTTTTGTGAAAATTCAGTACAAATAATTTAGAAAAAAATAATTACAAACTAAACTGTCAAAAAATTAAATGACACTATTATTAATGATGTAGGGACTACAATGTTATAAGCAATTTAAACTTCATAATTAGAAAAACATATTCTATACTACAAATAAATCTAAACAGTCATCCTAGATTATCAGTCATTTATACGTGTCTTTCTCTACTTCAGACATAAGATTAAGAAAATAGCTTGTGCTGCATTTAAAGTGTTTTTGCTACTTTTTAACTGCTTTTCTGCAAAAAAAAAAAAAAAAAAGAACTAGCCTAGTCCCACCGTTTCTGTAACTAGCCTAGTCCAGATACAGATTTGCTCTATCCAGGACTGTTTTGTAAGTTTCTGAGCTCCCCAGACCTTTCTATGTTGGAGGCAAGCCCTCTAGCTTATCAGTGGGAGTGGTAAGCACTAGGTAGCCTATCAACCACAAGAGGAGTGGTTTCTGGGCCAGAAATTGTAGTTTATTGGCCGTTTAGGCAGTTTTTCCATCTCTTTCAACTTTCTGGTTAAAAGCCCGTGTTTACATGGGTTTGCACTTGTTTAAGATCAGCAGATCCAGTTTTGGCATCCTGTAGACTACAAGAGTAACAGGAAGGAGAAAAGAGATACTCTAAGTGCCTCCATTTTGATTTTTTCATAATTTACTGCTTTCTGCACTTGTTTTTTGTTATTTTTTAATTTATCAGCATTTATTTACACTGTATTTGCCTTAATATTGCTATACACTCAAGTGTGCTAGCTTGTACTGCATTTAAAGTGTTTTTGCTACTGTTCTAACTGCTTTTCTGCAAAAAAAAGTTCTAAGCCTGTTTCCCACCTTTCCTGTAACTTGTCTAGTCCAGATACAGATTTGCTGTATCCAGGACTGTTTTGTAAGTTTCTAAGCCCACCAGGCCTTTCTGTGTTGGAGGCAAGCCCTTTTATCAATGGGAGTGGTAAGCACTATGTAGCCTATCTACCACAACAGCAGTGGTTTCTGGTCCAGAAATTGTAGTTTATTGGCTGTTTGGGCATTTTTTCTATCCCTTTCAACTTTCTGGTTTAAAACACGTATTTGCACACCATGCAGCAGTGCTCAGCTGAGGTAAACTATTACCGGTGCCAAAAAGTCTGCTCTTCAATTTTCCCCCTAGAGCGTACTTGTTCTTTTACTTCTTGCGCTTCAATTAGTGTAATTGTCTAGCACTTTAACAGGCTTTTGTAGCATTTATTGTAGCACACTTAGGTGCTATCAGTACTAGCAATCCTATGCAGTAACAGCACCAGTACTTATTAGTTATGACCACACCTCCTGGTATAATTGCAGGGCAATTTCCTGTGCTTTCTCCTGCTAAACTGGTGCACTTGGGCATTCTGAGACAGTGATGTAACTGTCTATTGTACAGAGACAACCCTCTCCTCTTACCTACCAACACTCATACCTGTGAGAGATGCACTTATATCACCAAACTGGAAGCAGTGCACTCTCCAACCAAGACCAGACTAGCTGGTCAAGAGAAGAAGGTCAACACCTGCAACTCACTACATAGAACACACAGCCCTCCATAACACCAACCATCACAACCCACACATAGAACACAAACCATACACCCACCTTCGTGGAGGGTCTCAATAAAAATTTACCCAAACAACAGAGACCCACAAGACGGAAACACACTCGACCACCACAACACAACACCGACCCCAGAACACATAGGTCACCACCACAGTGTGCCCCTCAACCCAAACCTTTAAGACAAAACACTTTGCCCAATGTACTAATCATAGGAGACTCAATTGTGAGGCACACTGATGTCCCACTCACTAGGTTGAACAAGGAAAAGGTGACAGTCAGTTGTCTATCAGGTGCCAGGATCCGCCACATAACACATACACTCAGGTCACTCCATAACAAGTACAAATATGACTCAGTCATTGTCCATGTGGGTATGAATGACCTAAGACATACCTCCCTGGATTACATAAAAAGAGATGTGATGGAACTCTCGGATTATATGGCCCAGGCAGGTATGACCCTAACCCTGAGCAGTAGTCTACCATCACCCAGAATGATACCACAGTACGAGCAGAAAATAATTGACTTCAACAATTGGCTAAGTTTCTGGTTTCATTCTAAGGGGAGCCAGTATCTGTCTGCCTGGGACGACATGATCGACAGATCTCGATGCTTTGTCAGAGACGGCCTGCATCTGTCACCCCTAGGATTCTAGGTACTGGCTAAGGCTCTTGCCACCCCTATAGTGCCATTTTTAGGCAGTGTTCCAAAGACCAAAATTCCACTGTAACAGCTACAAACAAATGCAATCTGAGGGTCATGCTGCTCAATGCTAGAAGTCTAAATCTCAAGACGCACTCACTTGAAGCTCTCCTCAAAATGGAGAATGTCGACATCTGTGTTGTAACAGAGATCTGGTTTAAAGAGACAGAAAGCACCCCTGTGCTCCCAGGCTACAACTCATTCCATAACTTTCGGCCCCAGAATACATCCGGAAGCTCCAGAGGTGGTGGTGTCTCCATATTCTTAAAGGATATGCACACCTCTAGACTGATAGCCCATCATAATGGATCTAAGATACTTCAGGTACTACTAACACTGGGTAAGATGGCGATACAAGTCATAGCCTGCTACAGAACCCCAAACATGTCCCCAGACTCTCACTCCAACTTTCTAAGCACCCTGGAATCTATCAAGGTCCAACCCAATACTCTCATACTGGGTGACTTCACCTACCCTTCCATCAACTGAGAAAACTATTCAAGTACCAATGTACAGCCCCAACACTTTCTGGAATTTATCAGTTCAAATGCCCTGGACCACCTCATTCTGACCCCCACTAGAGGAAGCAACATCCTCAGCCTAGTTATCACCAACATGGGAGACCATTGCACCACACCTATAGTCAGTTCCTCTCTGGTTAAATCTGACCACAAACTGATCACCATGGAAATCTCCATCTCACCTACATCCCCTGCTAAGGTGACCACCCTGAAAAACTTCAATACGGCCGACTTTGGGCTCCTAAAAACAGAGGTGGCTAAGTTCTCAGCAACCATTCCAATGGAAAATAGCTATATGACTGCCAAATCATACACCAATGCAGTGTATGAGCATGTACACAAATGTAAAAGTGAACCTCGGACCTCAACCACAAGTAATAGAAGATACGAACAATATCCAAGGAAGTGCCAGGAGCCTTGCGTATACAGTACTCTTTATTTAAACAATATAACAAACAGTTCATTGACCGCTTTCATCTGACTACAGAGATTTCATCAGAACAATACTGGTTAACTAAAGCTGCCTTATATACATTTCATCCCGCCCTAATTAATTAATTAACTAATTAAAAATACAATTGTTAAAAAAACACATCCAAGTTCTAAAATAAACTAAATACTACTCCATCCCTATATAAAAACATAATTATGACTTACAATCTAATACAATTCAAACTTCAAACAATAATTAAATGCAATATTTACAATGAATTGTAAACAAAACGCTAAATAAGAATAAAATATATCCCTGTATAATATATACTGGATATATAAAACTATTAAAACACTATAAAATACAATATGTAATGTCCATATATAAAAAACTAATCATTGTTATGATCATATATGTACGTTATATTGTATTACGTTTTTACTAGAGGTTTAGTAGGTATGACCTCATTGAGTCCTGGAGGTGAGGCTGCATTTAACCTTATCTGCCATTTTATCTCCTTTTCTCCAACAACTGCTTTTATGTTACCACCCCTAGGGTTAGGAGATATAACCTCTAAAATTGCAAATTTAAACCCCTGACATCCTGGACTACTAACAAGATGACGAGAAAGAGCGTTGTTGGTATCATTTTTTCTAATACAATAGGTGTGGTCATAAATTCTGTCCCTTAATCGTCGGTCCGTCTTTCCGATGTAAAAACTATTACATGAGCAACACTTTGACAGATATACCAGATGTTGAGACTGGCAATTTCCATGGCTGAAAATAATTTTACTACAAATATGATTGTTCAAATGTATTTCTGTTTCTTCCATTATATACCCACAGTAATTGCAATGACCACATTTTCTAGTACCTTTCCTATTGTATACCCCACTCTTGTAGTTTTGTGTTTTAACCTCAATGATCTTTTTCAAATTCATACCTGTCTTAGAAACAAAGTGAGGACATGTAGAAATTTTGTCCTTTATCCCCTCATTGCTTCTCAATATGTTCCAGTTGTTTGAGATTATATCCTTAACATCCTTCGTATAATCCCCTTGTTTTAAAATGCAAGCCCTAGTATAACGCTTTTCAACCTGTGTAGCACTTTCATTTATAGTATTTTGGCTGGCAGACTTAGCGACCAGCCCAGTACCTAATAACGAAGGATATTTTTTCCCCATTCACTAGAAACATAATGTATAATGTCCTCAATCATACTATTAGGGTACCCCTTGTCCCTAAATAAATTACCTATGAATTGAAGTTCACGTAACATATTGTCTTCGTTAGACGACATACGTGCCGCTCTACTGCACTGTCCCTTGACAATGCTGCGTTTCAATGAATACATGTGTGCACTCTCAAAGTGCAAATACGCATTACTGAAAGTATCCTTTCTAAAAATTTTTGACTGGAAGGAATGGCCATCACTATAAACATAAACATCTAGATAGTTTATACCTTCCTTACAACACTGATATGTAAACTGTAAAAAACTTGTAGTCTGATTCAAATAATCAATAACATTTTTTAATGTGGCTTCGTCACCCTCCCATAGCACGAAGATGTCATCCAGGTATCGAACAAAGCACCTGATATATTTCTTCCAAGGGGAGTGCAAAACAAATTCTTCTTCCCAATCAAGGAGAACTAAATTGGCGTACATGGGGGCACAAGCTGCCCCCATCGCTACGCCAGAAACCTGTCTGTAATACTCCCCTTCGTAGTAAATGAAGTTATTGTCTAGCACTGTTTCCAAAAACTCCCTCAATAAAACGATGGTATCCTGATCCAACCCACTGTGCTTGCACAAACTGTTGTGGAATCTCTCAACACCTTCATCCTTCGGGATACAAGAAAATAAATCTTTTATGTCTATAGTAACAAAAATTAAACTGGGACTCCACAAGTCCATATTAAAGATTCCTAGGAATTCCCAGGAATCTTTCATAATATGTCCTACTTCTCTATGAATATGCTTTAAGTGATGGTCAATAACTTTTCCGAAAGGAAACACTTTGCTGTGGCTTCCAGAAATTATCGGTCTGAATGGGGGGTCAACCGGGTTTTTGTGAACCTTGGGAATACCCGTAATGGTTGCCAGGACTGGAAAATCCACCCGGAGAAACCAGTATAGTTCATCATCAATACGGGTGTCTAAAAGAAGCTCTTCAAGGTAGGAATCAATCCTACTGTGAGCAATATTCACCTGATTCAAAGAAGAAACTTCATAGAAGGAAGAATTATTCAAGATGTCAAAAATTCTTCCGATGTATTTTTCTTGATCAAAAAGAACTATACCACCCCCCTTATCAGCTACCATAATTCTTACTTTCTGTTCACAAAGGGAGTCTATCACTGTATTATTTTTTTTTATTATTCAGCCCATAATGACTGTTCTCTTTATATTTTTGTGTATTATATAAATCATATAACTGAGAATTTACCACATTTTCAAAAGAACATATTGTTTTGTGCATAGGTGGGGTAAAAGTGCTCTTTCTCTTTAAAGATGGTACTGTCTGCTGATGTACATTGTCATGAAAAAATACCCCTAAATTTATTTTATGAAGAAATAACTTGATCTCCACCATAGTATCCAGTAAATCAAAGGATTTATCTGGAATGAACTTCATTCCTTTTTCAAAAATATCAAATAGTTCAGATTGGACTATACAAGCACTATAATTATATATTTTGACATTCCCCCTTTGGTAAAGAATGGCATCAATGCCAGATTGGTGGGTGTCATTACTAATAACCTCTGATTCATTTGTAGGTGCATGCAAATTCTCCTCACTCACTGATATTTCCTGTCCTTGTTCCCCCAATGTGGATATGTTCTGTTCGAACCCTTGTTGTTCCTGCCAGCTTCCTGCCATCTGTACTGCCCCCTCCCCTGCTCTTCTAAAAAATCATCCCCATGTGAAAAATGCTTAGGGACTT
This sequence comes from Protopterus annectens, assembly GCF_019279795.1. Classification (NCBI taxonomy): domain Eukaryota; kingdom Metazoa; phylum Chordata; order Ceratodontiformes; family Protopteridae; genus Protopterus; species Protopterus annectens. The sequence goes on from NC_056741.1 coordinate 1,846,167,397, forward strand.
CATGTCTCTTATAAAAATGTGTATCGTTGTCAAGGTCCCTTGCCTGACTGTTATTCCATCTATAAACTGTCCCATTCTTATATTGAGACATATCCCTCATAAATTTCTTGCTCTTCCTTCCAAACGCCTTTTTGCTGTTATTATTGGCGTAATCAAATTGTTTGTTATGCAATTTTTCCCACTGGGGAAACAATAAATCATCTGTGATGGACTTATTCAACACATCTACTTCATTCAACAGCCGACTCAATTTAGAGTCATTACACAAAACAATAAACTGCATGAATTCTTTGCCAAAACTATCAAACATATCATTGCAGGTTTTGATGTTATCTTCACTCATATCCACTCCCAATGGTTGTTTGAAAAATCTCAAACCCATCGGAACTATACCACACTCGATATTTTTGCGTAAATATGAGTTTTCAACCTGCAATGACTTAATCTTATTTAATTTGTTACCAAAATCGTAGATTCTGTCCTTAAGCGTATTGCTATTACCTTCTTTCATAATACCAACATGCGTAGATTTATTGGTGGTATTAAAGTCATATTTTAATTTGAGAAAGTTGTCCAAACAATAGTTCTTGTTAGTAACAAATTGTTCAACGCTCCCTGAGCGTGGAGCGTGTTGTGGTACAGTACCTTCGCTATGTTTGGTAGTTTTTCGTAGAGATGCCTCCGGAATGCCGTATGTGCGAGTAGCTGCCTGTCGTTTAGGTTTGGCCCCAGAAATAAGAAAAACATCTTCAGAATGCCTTCCCGAGGCTGTAGAAAAGTTTAAAAGTCCCTTCTGGCTAGAAGCGCCGATATCACCTTCCCTCAGTGATCTGTTGGACTCAAAAGGTGCCGCAAGATGCTGTTGCCCATTCGGGATATCGTCATTGCTGTCATTGTCCAATGAGGAGCGTGAAGACACAAAAGCCAGGGGCTGGACAATTGGTGTATTCCATTTAAACGAACCAGTGGGTGGTGTTAAAAGTTCCAAAAGTCGTGTAATTTCCCCCTTCAGTATAGCCATTTCAGAGTGGATTTTATCCACTTCCTCCTTTAATGCAGCAGTAGAACAAGTCGAAATATCTTGCAAGGAATCCATAGCTGAAGACAACCAGTTGTAAAAGTGAACCTCGGACCTCAACCACAAGTAACAGAAGATACGAACAATATCCAAGGAAGTGCCAGGAGCCTTGCGTATACAGTACTCTTTATTTAAACAATATAACAAACAGTTCGTTGAGCGCTTTCATCTGACTACAGAGATTTCATCAGAACAATACTGGTTAACTAAAGCTGCCTTATATACATTTCATGAAGGGGGAAATTACACGACTTTTGGAACTTTTAACACCGCCAACTGGTTCGTTTAAATGGAATACACCGATTGTCCAGCCCCTGGCTTCTGTGTCTTCACGCTCCTCATTGGACAATGACAGCAATGACGATATCCCGAATGGGCAACAGCGTCTTGGCGTCGCCTTTTGAGTCCAACAGTTCACTGAGGGAAGGTGATATCGGCGCTTCTAGCCAGAAGGGACTTTTAAACTTTTCTACAGCCTCGGGAAGGCATTCTGAAGATGTTTTTCTTATTTCTGGGGCCAAACCTAAACGACAGGCAGCTACTCGCACATACGGCATTCCGGAGGCATCTCTACGAAAAACTACCAAACATAGCAAAGGTACTGTACCACAACACGCTCCACGCTCAGGGAGCGTTGAACAATTTGTTACTAACAAGAACTATTGTTTGGACAACTTTCTCAAATTAAAATATGACTTTAATACCACCAATAAATCTACGCATGTTGGTATTATGAAAGAAGGTAATAGCAATACGCTTAAGGACAAAATCTACGATTTTAGTAACAAATTAAATAAGATTAAGTCATTGCAGGTTGAAAACTCATATTTACGCAAAAATATCGAGTGTGGTATAGTTCCGATGGGTTTGAGATTTTTCAAACAACCATTGGGAGTGGATATGAGTGAAGATAACATCAAAACCTGCAATGATATGTTTGATAGTTTTGGCAAAGAATTCATGCAGTTTATTGTTTTGTGTAATGACTCTAAATTGAGTCGGCTGTTGAATGAAGTAGATGTGTTGAATAAGTCCATCACAGATTATTTATTGTTTCCCCAGTGGGAAAAATTGGGTAACAAACAATTTGATTACGCCAATAATAACAGCAAAAAGGCGTTTGAAAGGAAGAGCAAGAAATTTATGAGGGATATGTCTCAATATAAGAATGGGACAGTTTATAGATGGAATAACAGTCAGGCAAGGGACCTTGACAACGATACACATTTTTACAAGAGACATGAAGTCCCTAAGCATTTTTCACATGGGGATGATTTTTTAGAAGAGCAGGGGAGGGGGCAGTACAGATGGCAGGAAGCTGGCAGGAACAACAAGGGTTCGAACAGAACATATCCACATTGGGGGAACAAGGACAGGAAATATCAGTGAGTGAGGAGAATTTGCACGCACCTACAAATGAATCGGAGGTTATTAGTAATGACACCCACCAATCTGGCATTGATGCCATTCTTTACCAAAGGGGGAATGCCAAAATATATAATTATAGTGCTTGTATAGTCCAACCTGAACTATTTGATATTTTTGTAAAAGGAATGAAGTTCATTCCAGATAAATCCTTTGATTTACTGGATACTATGGTGGAGATCAAGTTATTTCTTCGTAAAATAAATTTAGGGGTATTTTTTCACAACAGTGTACATCAGCAGACAGTACCATCTTTAAAGAGAAAGAGCACTTTTACCCCACCTATGCACAAAACAATATGTTCTTTTGAAAATGTGGTAAATTCTCAGTTATATGATTTATATAATACACAAAAATATAAAGAGAACAGTCATTATGGGCTGAATAATAAAAAAATTAATACAGTGATAGACTCCCTTTGTGAACAGAAAGTAAGAATTATGGTAGCTGATAAGGGGGGTGGTATAGTTCTTTTTGGTCAAGAAAAATACATCGGAAGAATTTTTGACATCTTGAATAATTCTTCCTTCTATGAAGTTTCTTCTTTGAATGAGGTGAATATTGCTCACAGTAGGACTGATTCCTACCTTGAAGAGCTTCTTTTAGACACCCGTATTGATGATGAACTATACCGGTTTCTCCGGGTGGATTTTCCAGTCCTGGCAACCATTACGGGTATCCCCAAGGTTCACAAAAACCCGGTTGACCCCCCATTCAGACCGATAATTTCTGGAAGCCACAGCAAAGTGTTTCCTTTCGGAAAAGTTATTGACCATCACTTAAAGCATATTTATAGAGAAGTAGGACATATTATGAAAGATTCCTGGGAATTCCTAGGAATCTTTAATATGGACTTGTGGAGTTCCAGTTTAATTTTTGTTACTATAGACATAAAAGATTTATTTTCTTGTATCCCGAAGGATGAAGGTGTTGAGAGATTCCACAACAGTTTGTGCAAGCACAGTGGGTTGGATCAGGATACCATCGTTTTATTGAGGGAGTTTTTGGAAACAGTGCTAGACAATAACTTCATTTACTACGAAGGGGAGTATTACAGACAGGTTTCTGGCGTAGCGATGGGGGCAGCTTGTGCCCCCATGTATGCCAATTTAGTTCTCCTTGATTGGGAAGAAGAATTTGTTTTGCACTCCCCTTGGAAGAAATATATCAGGTGCTTTGTTCGATACCTGGACGACATCTTCGTGCTATGGGAGGGTGACGAAGCCACATTAAAAAATTTTATTGATTATTTGAATCAGACTACAAGTTTTTTATAGTTTACATATCAGTGTTGTAAGGAAGGTATAAACTATCTAGATGTTTATGTTTATAGTGATGGCCATTCCTTCCAGTCAAAAATTTTTAGAAAGGATACTTTCAGTAATGCGTATTTGCACTTTGAGAGTGCACACACGTATTCATTGAAACGCAGCATTGTCAAGGGACAGTGCATTAGAGCGGCACGTATGTCGTCTAACGAAGACAATATGTTAAGTGAACTTCAATTCATAGGTAATTTATTTAGGAACAAGGGGTACCCTAATAGTATGATTGAGGACATTATACATTATGTTTCTAGTGAATGGGGAAAAAAATATCCTTCGTTATTAGGTACTGGGCTGGTCGCTAAGTCTGCCAGCCAAAATACTATAAATGAAAATGCTACACAGGTTGAAAAGCCTTATACTAGGGCTTGCATTTTAAAACAAGGGGATTATACGAAGGATGTTAAGGATATAATCTCAAACAACTGGAACATATTGAGAAGCGATGAGGGGATAAAGGACAAAATTTCTACATGTCCTCACTTTGTTTCTAAGACAGGTATGAATTTGAAAAAGATCATTGAGGTTAAAACACAAAACTACAAGAGTGGGGTATGCAATAGGAAAGGTACTAGAAAATGTGGTCATTGCAATTACTGTGGGTATATAATGGAAGAAACAGAAATACATTTGAACAATCATATTTGTAGTAAAATTATTTTCAGCCATGGAAATTGCCAGTCTCAACATCTGGTATATCTGGCAAAGTGTTGCTCATGTAACAGTTTTTACGTCGGAAAGACGGACCGACGATTAAGGGACAGAATTTATGACCACACCTATTGTATTAGAAAAAATGATACCAACAACACTCTTTCTCGTCATCTTGTTAGTAGTCCAGGATGTCAGGGGTTTAAATTTGCAATTTTAGAGGTTATATCTCCTAACCCTAGGGGTGGTAACATAAAAGCAGTTGTTGGAGAAAAGGAGATAAAATGGCAGATAAGGTTAAATGCAGCCTCACCTCCAGGACTCAATGAGGTCATACCTACTAAACCTCTAGTAAAAATGTAATACAATATAACGTACATATATGATCATAACAATGATTAGTTTTTTATATATGGACATTACATATTGTATTTTATAGTGTTTTAATAGTTTTATATATCCAGTATATATTATACAGGGATATATTTTATTCTTATTTAGCGTTTTGTTTACAATTCATTGTAAATATTGCATTTAATTATTGTTTGAAGTTTGAATTGTATTAGATTGTAAGTCATAATTATGTTTTTATATAGGGATGGAGTAGTATTTAGTTTATTTTAGAACTTGGATGTGTTTCTTTAACAATTGTATTTTTAATTAGTTAATTAATTAATTAGGGCGGGATGAAATGTATATAAGGCAGCTTTAGTTAACCAGTATTGTTCTGATGAAATCTCTGTAGTCAGATGAAAGCGCTCAACGAACTGTTTGTTATATTGTTTAAATAAAGAGTACTGTATACGCAAGGCTCCTGGCACTTCCTTGGATATTGTTCGTATCTTCTGTTACATGTACACAAATGAATGGACCGTGCCATACCAAATAGAACTAAGATGCTCTCCTCTAAAAAAAGGAAGCCAATCTGGTGGTCCCCAGCCAACAAGAAACTCTACAACAGAAGGAAGAAACTGTTGCAGAAAGAAATGAAATCACAAGACTGGAAAAGCTCCCTTCATCAGTCTCAACCAAAAGCTGAGATCCCTTATCAAATCTTCTAAAGCCAGCTATGAAGGCAGAATTGTGGCTGACACCAAAAACAACCATAAAGCCTTCTATAGCTATACCAAAAACCTCAAAGGTAATACCCAGATTTGGTCTCAGTTATTGCACAATGGCACCTCCTATACTGAGCCAACAGATATAGCCAACATACTGGCTGACAGATTCAGTGCCAAGTTTATCCCTCTCTTCCCCCAAGGGGCCTATCAGAATACCAGAAGAAAGTCTGGTACCCACCATTTCTGTGGTACAGGTAAAAACTGTATTGTCCAAAGCCAAGAATACAGTGTCCATGGGACCTGATCATATCCCTGGCTGCATCCTACATGAGCTACAAAACAAACTGGCACCACATCTGTGTGCTCTGTTCAATCACAGACTTACCTGAGGCTATGTCCCTAATGAATGGCACACTGCTACAGTCATCCCATTCCATAAAGGGGGAGCAACTACAGACCCTGTGAACTATCACTCCATTAGCTTGATGAGTCTGGTATGCAAAGCTACGGAGCGCATCATCATGGACCTGCTTAACAGAGATATAGGCAATCTCCAAACTCTTAAATCCACACAGTATGACTTTGTCCAGGGGAGATCCTGGCTGCTGAACCTGGTTGACTTCTTCGAGGCAGTTACCAAGGCTGTGGATAAGGGTAAGGCAGTGCATGCAGCCTACCTCGACCTGGCCAAGGCCTTTGATACCATTCCCCACTCAGGTATCATTGATAAACTCACCAAACTAGGCATCAATCTTTACATCACTAGGTGGGTTGCAAGATGGCTCACAGACAGGACCCACAGAGTGAAAGTTGCAGATTCCAAGTCAGACTGTCGATCAGTCATAAGTGGAGTCCCACAGGGCTCGGTCCTGGGCCCTCCCCTGTTTGGCATCTGCTTCTCAGAAGTCGAGGCCAACACAGAAGGACTCTGACTGACCAAGTTCACTGATGACTGCAAGCTAGGAGTCATTATCAACTCCCCCAGTGAGGCAGACATCCTACAAAAGGGCCTCTCCGAGACCAGTGACTGTTGTCAGAACCATGGCCTGAAGCTTAATGCCAAAAAATGCTTTATCATCCCCTTTGGAAAAAAATCAGTTCCTATGAATTACTACGTTGGTGGGAGCCCACTGAAAACTGAAGCGGCCATAACAGAGCTGGGCACCCAGGTCGACAGCCATCTCACCTTCGACCACCACATTGCCGCTGTGGTCAGAAAGTCCTTCTACATGGCACAGCTTAGAACCAAAGGTTTCTCATCCAGGAAGAAAGAGGTCATCATCTTTCACTACTCATCCCTCATTAGACCAATCATCGAATATAACGCCTAGTTTGGCATGTACCTGACCAGACACCTACAACAGCTGGAGAGGCCACAAAAGTATCTCACAAAAATTCTAGTCCATAAACACATGTCCTACATGGACAGACTCATGAAACTTCAGCTGTTTTCAGTCTCTTATCATCTACTTAGAGGTGATCTCTGCTTGACTTACAAAGCCATGTCCGACCCAGCCCTACTTGAAATGCTACACCTACAGAAATCCCAATCCCCCCGTGCCACACACTCCAGACATCACAACCTCATTACCACAATTAACAGAACATGCTGGAGGGATAGGTTAATCTCCCAAAGACTGCCCATACTCTGGAATAAGCTTCTCATTCATGTTAAGCAGAGCTCCTCACTGGCCCTCTTCAAGAGAAATCTTGATGAGTGGCTGGGTAACAGAAATTTCACTCCAGGGATCATTCCAGTTGCTCTACTGGATATGGGCACTGTGAACTAACATCGGGTGGCATGGCCCCTAGGCAATTGTTTTGGGCTAGGCTTGTAAAGGCTCCAGGGATATTAGCCTAGTACACACCTATGAACCTATGATATTGAGGAATTCTGGTTCTTAGTCCTGTTACATGGTACATGTTCAGTTGTTATACAGTCCTACCTCAAATTTATTGCATCCAGCCCTTTCTAGAACTTCTCCTGCAAAAGCAATGGAATATTCTACTTTCTGAGATCAACCTGACAAGCATGGACATCATTGGGACCCTTCTTGACCCTCAGGAATAAAATACTTCCACTGTGGCTCCAATTTTTTAAATGGGGTAGCCATAGTCCACAGTTTTGCAAATTCATTATTAATTAGATGGGAATCTCAGCATGCCCTGCTGGCAAACATTAGACCCACCTAACATTTTTGCTTCTTACCATTCCTGCTACACTGACAACAAATTCATCCTTTGCAAATCTATCCTGAAAATTATCAATGCATTCTTGGTTCCCAAGAAAAGTTCCACCGATTTCCTAAAACGTATCCTACATTCCAAGTTCAGTGAGGTCCAATTTCTTTATATGTCAGTATTCAACAGGACTAAGCACAAAAAGCTCTGTATTACCCTATACCATAAGCCTAACTGGAGTAGCCATTAATTGTATGCAAAGAGTATGTACTCCCGCAATGCCAAATACAATGTAATCAGCTGCTGGGCCGAGAAGCAACACTCACCTCTGACATCATCTGAGTGGTATACAATGTCTAACAACTTGAATCTGCTTTTCCGGAATACAGCTACAATGACTGACATATCTGGAGCATCATGTAGTTAATGTCTCAAAGGCTAGTGGCCTAGTACTGTGCAGAAAGGTTACTACCCCCTCCTGGAATCCTTAGCAATTCCTTGTACATATAATGGCATCTACCATTCAGTGGTCAAGCTCACATTTTCTCTGACCTTTCAATGATCAGGCTCACATTTTCTCTGGATAACCCTTGGATCTTCGAAGCAATTAAACTGAATTGAATGATTATCAAGGGAAATAGAGCAATCAGAAACAAACGTGGGACCTAACTGAAGTCAGGCATGTCCAAAGGGCAGTTTCAGGTGTACTCTCCAGTCCAACTGGTGAATTTGGGCCTTTTGAGGCAATGTTACAACTGCCTCCTGTACACAGACAGCTCTCGCCTCCTACCACCAAACACCAATACATGTGAGAAATGCAATTATACAGCCAAAATGGAGGCTAAGCTCTCTCAACCCAAGACTGGATCAGACAGTTAAGAGGAGAAGGGAAATACTTGCATCACATCACACCACCCATCTCACATAGACCCATTAAACCAGCACTGGCAGAAAATGCACATAAATACACAAAAACATACTCGGAGGCTCTAAATAAAAATTTGCAAAAGCAACAGAGACCTCCAAAGCAGGCATCTAAGCAACCTCCACCCCCCCAACACAAACCATGAAACACATACTTTACAAAAAACAGTGTGCAATGCAATCATAGCCCTTAAGGCAAAATAACATACCCAACACACTAGTAATAGGTGACTCTATAGTCAGGCACACTGACGTCCCACTCAGGTCACTCCAGAACAAGTACAAATATGACTCTGTCATTGTCCATGTTGGTGTAAATGACCTGAGCCATACCTCTCTGGACTACATGAAAAGAGACATGGAAGAGCTCTCTGATCATGTAGCCCAGGCCGGTATGACCCTGAGTAGCATCCTGCCCTCACCAAGAATGATACCACGGTATAAAAAAAAAATTATCAATTTCAACAACTGGCTAAGTTTTTGGTGTCATTCAAAGGGGATCCAATGTCTGTCCACCTGGGATGACATGCTCGACAAGCCACACTGCTTCACTAGAGACAGCTTGCACCTGTCACCCTTAGGCTTTTGGATACTGGCCACGGCTCTTGCCACCCCCATAGTGCCTTTTTTAGGCAAGGCTCAAAAGACAAATCCACCACCATAAATAGCACAAGTAACAAAAAAACTGAGGGTAATGCTACTCAATGCCAGAAGTCTAAACCTCAAAATGCATGCACTTGAGGCACTCCTCAGTATGGAGAAAATCAATATATGTGCAGTAACAGAAACCTGATTTAAGGCTCCACAGAGCACCTAAGCACTACCAGGCTACAACTCATACCATACATTTTTGCCACAGAACCCGGACCGAAATACAAAAGGTGGGGGCATATCCATATTCATCAAGGATACCAACACCTCCAGGTTAGTGGCACAGCACAATACATCAGAGACCATCCATGTGCAACTTACAACAGGCAAAACTGCAATTCAAATTTTAGCTTGCTACAGATCACCCACCATGTCCCAGAACCCCCATTCCACATTTCCGGAAACACTGAGAAACATAAAGGTCCTACCAAACACCCTAATATTGGGTGATTTCAATTAGCCAAACATTAACTGGGAGAACTACTCAAGTACTAAATTCCTTGCCCAACATTTCCTAGAATTTATAAACACAAACACCCTGGATCAACTGGTCAACACTCCCATCAGAGGTGACAACATATTGGACCTGGTCATCACCAACATGGGCAACTGGTGTTCCACACCGGAGATCAACCCCTCACTGGTTAGATCTGACCATAAACAAATCACTCTGGATATCCACATTTTGCCCCCACCCTCGGACAACGAAACCACCATGAAAAACATTTCAAAAGCAAACGTCACATTACTTAAGACTGAGGTGGAAAGTTTCAAAGCCCTCATGCTAAAGGGTAATGCTGCCCAAGCTGCAAAATCTTTTACTAATGCATTCTACGGGCACCTACAAGAATGCATGGATCGTGCTATCCCAAGCAAAACCAAGATTCACTCCTTCAAGAAAAGGAAACCAGTCTGGTGGACCCCTGCCATAAACAAGCTATACAATAGAAGGAGGAAACCAGTACAGAAAAGAGTAAAATCCCAAGTAGGGATGACATCCCTGATCAGTATCAGCAAGAAATTATGATCCCTCATGAAATCATCCAAGGCGAGCTTCGAAAGAAAAATTACCAAGGACTCCAAAGATAACCACAAGGCATTCTTTAGCTATGTCAAGAATCTAAGTTGCAATGCTCAGATCTGCTCAGAGTTAATGCAGAATGGCACAAAATATACTGAACCAACCGATATTGCCAACATCCTGGCAGACAGGTTCAGTGCAAACTTCACCCCCCCCTCACCCCCAAAAGGACCCATAACCATACCAGAAGAATGTAGAGTCCCTGAAATCACAGACACTCTGGTTAAAACAGCCCTCTACAAAGCCAAAAATAAAGCATCAATGGGACCAGACGGTGTCCCAGGCTGCATCCTACATGAGCTCAAAGATGAACTAACCCCTCACCTAAACACATTGTTCAAACTCAGTCTCTCCACAGGCTACACACCCATAGAGTGGTGTACAGCAATGGTTATTCCGCTCCACAAAGGTGGAGCCACAACAGACTCCAGGAACTATTGCCCTATAAGCCTGACTAGCTTGGCCTGCAAGGCTATGGAGCACATCATCATGGAGCTCATTAACAGAGACTTTGGGAATCTCCAAACACTGGACCCTACCCAGTTTGGCTTTGTTAAAGGCAGATCATGCCATGTAAACCTGGTGGACTTCTTTGTTCTTTGAGATAGTTACCAAAGCTATAGACGAGGGAAAGGTGGTACACACAGCCTAGCTAGACCATGCAAAGGCCTTCAACACCATTCCCCATTCTGGTATTATAGACAAGCTCATCAGCCTGAACATAAACCCCTACATCACAAGATGGGTTGCCAACTGGCTCATGGACAGAACCTACATGGTGTGAGTTGCGGGAGCTAGGTCCGACTCTAAACCGGTTACAAGTGGCGTTCCCCAGGGCTCAGTCCTAGGACCTCTCCTGTTCAGCATATACTTCTCAGAGGTACACGCAAGTACAGGAGGACTATGGCTGACTAAGTTCACAGATGACTGCAAACTAGGGGCTATAACTGACTCTCCTGCTAACACAGATATCCTCCAAAAGGGTCTCACTGAGATGGATATCTGGTGTCAAAATCATGGCCTCAAGCTAAATGCCAAAAAGTGCATAGTCATCCCCTTTGGAAAAAACAAAGTACCCACAAACTACCACATAGGTGGTAGTCCCCTAAATATGGAAGATATAATTAGGGATCTAGGGAACCAAGTAGATAGTAAACTCTCCTTTGATAATCACATCGCAAAAGTGGTTAGAAAATCCTTCTATGTGGCCAACCTAATCACAAAAGGGTTTGCATCCAGATCAAAAGAGGTCATTGTGCCCCTCTACTCATCACTCTTCAGACCCATCATAGAGCACAATGCCCCATTTGGGATGCACCTTACAAGACACCTGCAACAGCTGGAAAGACCACAGAAGTACCTCACCAAGAGGATCACTGGCCTCAAATAGATGCCCTATGCAGCTCGACTGAAGAAACTCCAGCTGTACTCAGTTGCATACCGCCTACTCAGTGGTGATCTCTGCCTGACATACAAGGCCATGTCCAACCCAAAATTGATGGACATGCTCCACCTAAAGAAAACCATATCCCCTCAAGCCACACAGTCTAGGGATCTAAACCTCACAACAACAATAAATAGGATGTGCTGGAGGGATAGATTCCTGTCCCAGAGACTTCCCATACTTTGGAACAAGATTCCAATCTACATTAGGCAGAGCACCTCACTAACACTCTTCAAGAGAAACCTTGACAAGTGGATGGGAAACAGAAAGTTTACCCCGGGGATCACTTCAGTGGTTCTGCAGGACAAAGGCACAGGGAACTAATCTAAGGGGCTGGCGAAAGCCAATACATTCTGGCTAGGCTTATAAATGCCTTCGGGCAGATAGCCTAGTACTTACCTATGAACCTAAGTTCATCAACAAAAAGAGTAGAAGCTTCAGAGGCTTTGTGAGCAGGATATTTCCACTGAGCAATGCCCCACCCCCCCAACCATGTTCCACTACATGCATTCAGTCCTGAAGCACTACAGCTATATGAATAGCCCAGATAGATACATAAACATCTGCAACACCAGGGCCTACAGATAAAAATTCTGCTGTGACTGCAACACTACATAATCTCCTGCTCCTCCTGTGTTTTTTTCTGTGTGTACATAATTTGGAGGAGGTTTTTCAAAAGGCTATGATTGTAAACATTTACTCTGTACTAAAAAAAAAACAGTACAGCCACACCTTGTAGTCAAGCACTCTAAGTCACAGAATTTCATAAAGTTTCAACTTTGTGTCCTTGAGACTGCACTAGCATTCCAGTTTAGTAGAGAACGTAATGCCCATGTCAAGAGCAAGGATCTGTGATGACAAATTAGGTTTGGTGCTTGTGATTTACCTGGGCTCAGTGAGACCTACCTCAATCAACCCTCCACTCTGCAATTTGAGGAAGATAAACCACAGCAAACGTTATCACACATACATTCATGGGAAACTCTGTTCTTAGTTTCTAACTTTTGTGCTCATGGTTTCATGCTACTTTTATTTTCAGAGTTCATTTTGCTTTCCCGAATAATTCACTCCTGAGTTTGATGGGCTAGGTTGCACTTCTCTGTAAGTCTAGTTTCCTCTTATTGGTTCATAGGTTCATGGTTGATACTAGGCTATCAGCCCTAGGGCCTATATAAGCCTAGCCATAACAATTTCCTGGCTATTTCTTCCACAGTATTTGCTTCCCTGGACCCCTGTCTAGCAGAATGACTGATGTGATCCCCGGGGTGAATTTCCTATCTCCCGTCCAATCATCAAGGTTCCTTTTGAAGAGGGCAAAGAGGTGCTCTGTTTGACATGTATGAGCAGTCTATTCCAGAGTCTGGGGAATCTCTGGGTCAGGAACCTATCCCTCCAGCATGTTTTGTTTATTGTGATGACAAGGTTTAGATCCTTGGAGCATGTGTCTCTGAGGGATTGGGATGTCTTTAAGTGTAGCATGTCCAACAGCTCTGGGTTTGACATGGCCTGGTATGTTAAGCAGAGATCCCCTCTGACTAGATGATATACGACAGAGTATAGGTGGAGTTTTTTTAAATGGTCAGCATACGGCATCTGCTTTAGGCCTGTGATTCTTTTAGTGAAGTATTTCTGCGGCCTTTCCAGTTGTTGCAGATGTCCTGAGAGGTGCATACCAAACAAGGCATTGTATTCTATAATGGGTCTAATGAGGGATGAGTACAGTGGGACAATGACCTCCTTTTTTCTGGATGAAAAGCCCTTAGTGATGAGGTGTGCCACACAGAAGGATTTCCTGACTGTTGTGGTGATGTGGTTATCGAAGGTGAGACCACTGTCCACCTGTGTCCCTAAGTCTCTTATCACACTTTCGGTGTTTAGTGTTCTGCCACCTATGTGGTAATTCACGGGTACATGTTTTTTCCCAAAGGGGATAACTATACATTTCTTGGCATTGAGCTTGAGCCCATGGCTCTGGCACCAAGCATATGTTTCTGTAAGGCCCTTTTGTAGAATATCCACATAATTTGGGGATTCAATAATAGCTCCTAGTTTGCAGTCATCTGCAAACTTTGTTATCTGGAGTCCCTTAGTGTTAGCCTGTACTTCAGAGAAGCAGATGCCAAACAAGAGTGGTCCCAGGATTGAACCCTGAGGGACTCCACTTGTCACTTGTCTGGAGCTGGATTTGGAGTTAGCTACTTTTACAATGTGGGTTCTGCAGTAAGCCAGTTGGCAACCCATCAAGTGATGTAGGGATTAATGCCCAGCATAGTAAGTTTATCTCTGATTCCAGAGTGGGGGATGGTGTTGAATGCCTTGGTGAGGTCCAGATAGGCTGTATGGACCACCTTACCCTTGTCCACGGCTCTGGAGATTGATTCGAAGAAGTCAATCAGTTTCAGGAGACAAGATCAGCCCTTCACAAACCCAAACTGCATGGGGTCCAGTGTTTTAAGGTTGCCAATGTCTTTGTTTATAAGTTCCATGATAATATGTTCCACGGCCTTGCAGATCAGGCTCGTCAAACTGATGGGGCAGTAGTTCCTGGGATCCAAGGTGGATCTCCACTTGTGGAGTGGGATAACTGTAGCTGTGTGCCACTCAGTGGGCATGAAGCCTGAGGAGAGGCTATGATTAAACATGACATTGCTTGAATTTCAGTATTGTTTATGACTGTTAAAATTTATGGCTGAGTTTTCAGTAATGTGTTTGACTCTGATATATACTTATGGCTTGGCTTCCAGTCTATTTTGTCTCTAATACTTATCACTTGCTTTTCAATTGCTACCTTCTTCCCCTTATTTGCTTTATATTCCTTTTGTAAATCCTGGCATGCAGTGTCTGGCTATACCATGTGACTGTAGCTTTAAACAAGGTAAGTTAATCTCCGCACTCATATCTTAGTGGAATGCATTTAGCTATACTGACCTTTATGGTACCTGGCATTGTTTTCTTCAGGATCATTTACACTTCTGATCTTATACATGATGAATTTCTTAAGTGATGACATTCAAGTCAGAGCTTGCCTTTTATTCCAGACTTGTTTCCAGTTCAGGCAGATCCTGTGTTCTCATGGAATATATCTGGTTGTGGTTCCTTAGGTTTTTTTAACACTTTGTGTTAAGGTTGTTTGTTGTTTTTGGCTGTTTCCACAGTAATGGCTGTGACCACCATAAGCTTCATGGCCTTCTGGTGGCAAGGGAGTCAGCACACTGTTTCAGATACAGTGTGAACTCCCTACAGTTTAGTTCCCCAATCCCAGTTCCTTTCCATTTAATTTCTTCATTTGTACATCAGTCCTGATTGCATCAATTAGGT
Organism: Protopterus annectens; assembly: GCF_019279795.1. NCBI lineage: Eukaryota > Metazoa > Chordata > Ceratodontiformes > Protopteridae > Protopterus > Protopterus annectens. Next base: position 1,846,182,536 of record NC_056741.1, read on the forward strand.
AGGAGGCCATCGCCTATAGTTTGCCCCCACTTGCCACTCTAGAGTTCTTCAGTCACTTTTCAGTTTTGATCTTGCATTAATGTCACTGTTGCAGTTCTGAAATACCTCCTCTGCATGATATTCTTACATATAAACCTGAGTTTTTTTATGATTCTATTTGCCTCTGTTCCATCAATGACACCTAGCCTGACCCTTCTGATCATACAGTGCATGCTTTCATTCCCCAGGTTTAGAGACCTAAGGCCTACTCATTCCCTAACATTAGAGCTGGGCAGACTGTACAGGAGACATTAACAGGGAGTGAATTTAGTCCTACCATACAGTTGTGTATGCCAGTACCATCCAAGGGCTTAGACATGAAATAGGCTGACACAATATATGTCTACATCAATGTATGATATAAGAAAAGGTCCTGACACCCCTACCTTACAAACAGCACCCCCTCAGCCCGGCAAATGCTGATCTTCACTAGTGATTCAAAACAAGAAAAGTATGCTCAGCATAGGTGTAGATATAAGTGGTTTCAATTATTCCAGGAAGCTATATGTGACCTTCTCATTTCTGTCTTCCACGTTGTCTGACACAGTTTTATCAGCAACTGTCTCCATATTTGCTGATATTTGTCATCTTTTAACATATTTTCAGAATGTGTGACCTCCTTAAATCCGAGCATATCATCTTTAATCACAGTGTCATCTATGCCTATATTGAATGCTTATTGCTTTTCCTAATTTCCCAAATCCCAGTGGCCATTCCCTACAAAGTCAATTGGTGCCCAAACATCTCCACTCTCTCTCTTAGCAAATGGATTATTGGCTGTTTGATCAGGTCCCTGTGCACTATTTTAGCCATGCCCATGTTGATCGTACTGACATAAATAATTGACTGCTGGGTCCTGACATGCCAGTTCAATACCATCCTGACTGCCCATCTCTTCTTCTTCAACACTAGTGGGTCTCACCCTGTAGGTTCACAGCTGTCTTCACTTTACCACTTTACACACTCTGTAGGTCCTATTTGACTCTTTAGTTGACAGCTTGGTTTGCCCTTCCCAATTTACTAGGGACCTCTTTTTACCTTCCATAGCCCAGGATTCAAACCCCCTTTGCCATGATGATACCCTTTTGCAGCAGCAACCAAATGTTTGGAAATTTCTTCCCTCACACCTTTTTATCAGGTTTACCATGAGCCATCCATGCTTTTTCCCAATCTGACTTTGCACCATCTACCACTTGTCCAGATTTTCACAGAATGTCCATATTTTTGCCTCATATTTTGGTCGGTTTCCCATAAATTTTTTTTTTTTTTTTCTGGCAAGCCACTAAACAGTAACAGACATCTGAGTTTCAGACTTCGTATCCATCAGAAAATGCATGCTAATGCAAAACCCGCTATTCTGTTAATTTCTAATCTACCCCCCAACCTATGTCTCATCACTTGTTATGTCTCTGAGGCTTGAAAAAATTACCACAGTGGTGCTACTTCATATGGGTGGCCCTATTACTCTGGTAAGTATAGACTCACTAGCATCATCTACAAGGTTGTTGAATACATCATTTTTTAATTCATAACTAATGATATAAGCATCTTTCAGACGCTGGATCTCAAACAATTTAGTTTTGTGAAAGCTAAGTTGTATCTACTCAAGACAGTTGACTTTCTCAGAATGGCTACCAAACTCTGGAGGATAGTTACATACATTTATATGTACCTGGCCAAGGCCTTCAGTACTAATTATTCATGTAGGCATGATTGTCTACAGATTCTACTGGAAAGTAATTAATTGGCTTACTAAAAGAACTCACCTAATAAAAGGTTTAGGAACCCTCTTCTGAATAAAAAAGAAATGACGCAAGTTGTGTCGATAGAGCTGTGCCCAGAGCCCCGACCTCCTCACTGGAATCTTCTTGGTTGTGAAGGGAATGGCAGAGGTTGTGGTTGATTAAGTGGGCTGATGAACGTAAAGGGAGCTGGCTGCTTTGAGTTCCCCTTCTGACACTCAGATACTCCAGCAAGGACTTGATCAAACCAGTGCCTGATGGCCGTATATCAGTTACCAGAATTTAAGCATCATTAGTTCATATTATTTATTTATTTTACATTTGTTTACCAGGAGTGTCCACTGGGCCAGAATGAGCCTGTTTTCAGTGGAAGCTTGGGGAGAAAAGCTCCAACGAAACATAAGTACAACATTCACTAAAACTGACATTAATACAGCAAACAACTAAGTTACAAATTGGACTAAAACTACTATTTGCTACAGCAAGTTAATATTACTTATCTATATGCTGAAGACATTTAGCAGTCTTAAATGTATCATCATGTTGTATGAAATATAAGGAAGGGAGAAGTGATTGATAACTATGAGTATTTCAGAGGGCAATGTGTAGTAGAATAGTGTTAATGTTAAGTGGTGGCAAGGTGGTGGTTGAGAGATAATTTAGAGTGTAGAAAAGAATAGAGGAGGATTATTGTGTGGATGGTATGAGAGATGGATAGTGAAATGAGTGAGAGAGTAATGGTAGTGGAGGATCAGGTTATATGGGGTGTGGAACACGAGCATTGCCAATGGGTAGTTAGATAAAGATATAGGGTGTTTTTGAAGGCAATAACATCATTGGTGGCTCTGAGTGCCGATGGGAGTGAGTTCTAGAGTTTGGCAACACAGAAAAAACAGAGAGCCTGACCAGTGGGGAGTATAGGTTTTTGAACGAGTAGCAGGGTCTCATTGCTTGATCTGAGGGGTCTGTTTGGGTGGTATTGAGTTAGAGTTGAGGAAAGGGCTGGACAGTCAAGACATTTATAGATTATTTTATGGGCTATGGTAAGCTGTTGAAAGATGAGGTATTGTGGTAATTCAAGCCATTTTAGTGTGTGAAGTGAGGAACAGTGATGGGAGGAGTTGGTAGCATTAGTTGCGAATCTTGTGATTTTGTTATAACAGGTTTCCATTTTGTTTTTTAGATATGTGCGAATGCTTGTGAGTAAGGGGGCACCATATAGTAAGGTTGGTAGTAGGAAGGTAGAGGCCAGGGTTTGTTTGGTGGTGGGGCTGAGGAAGTGTTTATGTCTGTATAGGGTTCCTAGTTTTTGGTGGGATTTTTTAATGTAGTTGTGAATATGACGGTCGAAGGTTAAGCTTTCATCAATGGTGACACCTAACAGTTTTTCATGTGAGATGACTTCTAAGGTGATTTTGTTAAGTGAGTAGATTTTAAAGTCAGGTTTGTTTATAGTGAATTTTTTTTTTGGAGTGAAGAGGTTTTGTTTTATTTGGGTTGAGTGTAAGATGGTTATTAGTCATCCAGTTTTCAGTGGAAGAGAATGCTTGCTGAGTGTGTGTGAGTAGTTCGGGTATGGTTTTGGAGGTGCAGATTATTGAGTCATCTGCATATTGAATAACAGAGTTGTTGGGAACACAAGAGTGAAAGTCATTGATAAAAATGCTGAAAAGTGGGGAGCCTAGTATGGATCCTTGAGGAACTCCAGTGGGAGTATCTAGGGATGCTGAGGTAGAGGCATGCCATCTAGTGGATTGTTTTCTATTGGACAGGTAGTTGGAAAACCAGAGTAGAGTCAGTGGAGATATCCCCAGAGTGGAAATCTTGGAGAGTAGAAGGGAATGGGCGATGGTGTTGAATGCCTTAGAGAGATCAAGGAAGAGGGAGGAGATAAGTTTTCCTTTGTTGTGAGCTTGTTTAACAGTATTTGTGAACAATAGGAGAGCAGTAGTAGTACTGTGGGCAGGTCAGAAACTGTATTGATAGGGGAATAGAAGGTTGTTATTTAGTAGGTATTTCTGGAGCTGGAAATGTATGCATTTTTCTAGGATTTTGGAAATGGGGGATAGTATAGCGATGGGGCGGACGTTAGAGGTGTCAGAGTTATTACCACCTTAATGTAGGGGAAGAATGTATGCTTTCTTCCAGATGGTGGTTATGTAGGATTCCTGGATTGATCTATTTAAGAGTATGCTGACAGGGTAGGATATGGCTGCAGCTGATATTTTAAGGTATTCAGGGGGTAGGTTGTCAGGGTCATTGCTTCCTGGTTTTAGTTTAAGAATGATCTTGGTTATAGTAGAGGTAGGGATGGAGGATAGAGAAAATATGCTAGTGGGAGGGTCTGTGAGTTGGTTATTATTGGGCCAGTGATTAGTTGACAAGGTGGAGGTGGGAAGGAGGCAATAAGATTAGCGATGGTTTCTATAAAGTATGAATTGAAGATAGAAACGATTTTTAATGGTGTTTTTTCTGGATATGGGCAGGGGTTACTTTTAGTACCAGGATTTAGTAGTGAGGAAATTGAGCTCAAGAATTGTCTTGGGTTTTGCTTAAAATGATGCTGTAGTTTAATGTAGTGATCTCTTTTATCATTAATGATTAGACGTTTTACTTTGTTGCGAAGCTGTCTATACAGCTGGAGGTTAGTGAGATTTGTAGTTCTTTGCCATTTTTTCCAAGCTTTGTCGCGAGTGAGCATAGCCTGTCTGGTGCTTTTGGACAGCCTGATGGTGTGTTTTTATTTTACTCTTTTGCAATGGAGAGGGGCATGGCTGTATAGGACTTTTAGGAAGGTTGAATTAAAAAATTCAACTGCTTCATCTAGTGGGAGGGTCTTTAGTATATTCCAGTTAATAAATTTTAGAAGGTTGGTAAAAGTATGTGGGTTTAAATTGGTAAGAGTTCTCCGCATTATATAGTGATGTTGGCTGGGTAGTTGGGAGGTTTTACATATGGCATAGGCTGGTTGGTGGTCACTAATATTGCAGGAAAGAGTACCTGTTTTAGAGAATTTGCTGGGGTCAGAAACTAGGATCCAGTCTATGATTGAGCCGCTGGTATTGTTTTTGGCTGGTCTGGTGATTTCTGTGATTAATTGGGTAAAGTTATAGAGGTTGATACTGGGGGCTATGAAACTGTCTGGCTGATTGAGCCAATTTCTACTTACATCTCCTAGTATGATTGTTTCATTGTTAATTTTAGTGGAGATCCAAGGTAAGATTTCTTTGAGAAGGGGAGTATTGTTCCCTGACGGTGGGTATAGTGTTGTTATACATATGCTTTTGCAGTTATTAAATTTTAAAAAAGCAATCAGTATTTCGGCATTTGAGAATTGAGGAATGGGGGATGAGTAGGGGATAACGGAAAGGCTATGTGGGAAGAACAGGGCAATGCCTCCTCCTTTTTTGCAGGGTCTGTCTGATCTAAGGCAGGAGTAACCAGGTGGAAGGAATTCAGTCACTGATATATGGTTTTAGCCAGGTTTCGGTAGTTGCAAGTATATCTGGTTTACTATAGGATATCCAGGCATGGAATTCTGGAATTTTATTTCTAATACTTTGGAGGTTGATAGTGGTAAAGTTTAGTGATATCACATCACATAATATCAAAGAAATGCCTCCTCAAAACTAACGCAGTCATTAGATATCTAGGTATTTATGTTAACAATCAACTAACCTTTGATCACCTTGTCTCATTCCACTTAGCACATTCAGTATAAAGGGATAGTTATCTAAGTCTAAGAAACTCATAATTCCACAAATATAAATCCCTGAATCACAAATACAATGTCCCCATTCACTGTGTACTTCTCTAAACACTTAGACTAACCTGTAAGGTGATAGAGATTCCAAAGCAAGAAAACTGAAGAACTAAGTGAAAAGTGAAAGTGACTGAGCACTGGCAGCAACAGCAGTTAAGAGGTTTGTGTACCTCTCGACCTGTTAGCTCAAGATATCTGGGTAAAGCCTGAAATAAAGGGGGAACAAAGGCTCTAAACAGGAAAACATTTTAAATATTGCTGTTATAAAATCACAAAGTTGCTTGAATAATAGGATTTGTGTTAGCATGCATTTTCGGAAGCTCAAGTGTGTGTGTGTGTGTGTGTGTGTGTGTGTGTGTGTGTGTGTGTGTGTGTGTGTGTGTGTGTGTGTGTGTGTGTGTGTGTGTGTGTGTGTGTGTGTGTGTGTGTGTGTGTGTGTGAGACAGACTGAGATTGATCGACAAGTGGTGGCAGCAGATCAGAGGTTTGCATACCTCTTGACCTCTTAGCTCAAGATATCTGGATAAAACCTGAAATAATGGGGGAACAAAGGCTAAAAAATAGTAACATATTTTAAATATTGTTCTTATAAAATTACAAAGTGGCTTAAATAACAGGATTTGTGTTAGCATGAATTTTTTGAAGGAAATAAAGTCTGAAAGTCAAGTCTATGTCACTATTTAGTGACTTTGATCCCAAATTACTGGCAGCAAACCACACATTTTAGGAGTAAGAACAAAAAATAAAGTAAATATATGGACATTTTTTTAAAGTGTTATCTTTTAGATGTAAAATACTTCTTCCAACACCATTTACATATACTACAGCAACTTTGAAACATTAGGTGGCAGAACTATTTTACATCAAAAATATATAAAAAACACAGCAAAAAAAATGAGTAAGCAAGTAAAACACAGCATTTTTACAGACAGCCCATTCTCTAAGCACAATAATGCCCTCCAGGGTGTGTGTGTGTTATTGTGGAAATAAACATCCTTCCAGGGGTGTACAGGCCCTCTGCCTTAGGCGTCCAGCCTCAGAACACCCTTGGGTTGGCATTATTTCCACAACAACATACAGTCCCCCTCCCCAGATTTACTAATCTTCTGTGCAGGACTGGCTTAGTCCTGCACGAAAGCGGCTGTTTGGGAGCAAGATGGCAACGAGCCATGCATATTAATGAAGGTGAGCTGCCTGAGCTCCTAATCTTACATGGAGCATTTAAGAGTGCAGGGGGCATGTCTGAGAGCAGAGCTCCCAGAATATACACACCCCTGCAATGAAGAACAGCAGAAAGCCCTAAAAGAATGAGCAAGACCGCTCATAGGTGATCGCATACCCCCAGCCACATCCCCCATGTGTACAAGAGCAATAGTAAACACAAGCAATATAAATATCTTTTTTTTTTTTTATGAAATAGATTAAATTTAACCGTAGGTGTGTGGGTTTGCCCATCACTTAGCTACGAGTAGTGCAGCTTAAATGGCAGCAGAGGATAAAAAGGAAGATATATGCAAATGAAGCAGAGTAGCAATAGTGTAGTAAGCAGAGCATTTGCCTTACGAGCAGTCATTCCCAGTTCGAGTCCCACTGCACCACATTCTATTTTCCATGTCATATCACATTATGACCAATATTTTTAGTTGCATAACCTACTAAATAACATATATTTGTGAACTGGAGTACTGCATTAAATGCAGATGTGAGGTGCCAGTGTCATAATGTTGCAAAGTCCACAAATAATCACATATGCCTCACACAGTATATGTACACAGGAATCAGGGATACAAATGGAAGGTAAAATGTGTAATGAAGGATAACTCCATACAGCTTCCAAATCCCCCACCTTCACAAGAACCATTACACATTACTGTCTAAATTAGTGCAGTGGTAAGTGGGAGTAAGCATTAGTAAGCAAGTGTAAGCACTATTAAGCATTAGTAAGCGGGAGTAAGCATATGTAAGCACTAGTAAGCTGGTTTAAGCCCATTTGCATGGGGGTAAGCAATGCACACACAGTTTAAGCAGTATTGAAGCTAACTCTCTGTAAGCATCATTAACCAGAGGTTAGCAGTGCTTACCCTCATGCAAACCCACGCAAAACCACTTACAACTGCTTAAAAGTGCCTTAATCACTCTGTTTCCAACGACCCTTGTTCTGCCCAGCAACAAAATAAACAGCTTTGTAGGTATTGGACCCAGGACCCTATACACTATAGTCACAGTAGTTAACCACCAAGCCATCACAGCAGTACATAAGAATGAGGTATCACCAAACAAATCCTCATGATAGTAAACTCAAACTGAACATGTGAAAGGAATCAGTGTACAGTCATATGTTCTATAACTTACTACATAACATAAATATGTGAACTGGAGTGCAAAAGTAAGCCTAGATGTGAGGTGTAATTGTAATAGAGTGTTGAAGTCCCCTATTACACACAAGGACCCCAAACAGTGTACATACACATGAATCATGGATACCAGGCATATATATAAGATGTAATGAATAATACATCGATGCCAAAAAGCAAATATAATGCTAAGTAAATATTAAGCAATGCTAAGCATTGCACTGGCCAGCTTAGTTGGTGTAAGCAATGTGTAGGCCACCTAACTCAATTTGCCTAGTGGTATACCCCTTTAAACAATGCCAACCTTAGGTAAGCAGGTTTGCCCATAGCTTAGCCTTTTCAAAACTGGCCAATCACAGCAAAGTGCGGTAATTCAGCCCTACTTAAACCCAAGAGGTGGGAATACATCACATAACTGGTTGTAGCTTCCCCTTGCAGGCACCATTGCAGAAAGAGGAGAGGGAGTATGTTTTCAGGTGCAGCAGTGGGGAATCCAGGAGTCCAGAGTCACGGCAGGACTCCTTGTCAAAGACCATGAGCACAGACTACTGCAGGGCCAGTACCAGGGTTCCCAATATAACATGGAAGCCTGGGACCATCTCACCCATGACCTCACCAGTGCCACTGGTATACCCCGAACTGGTGAGCAGGTCAGGCATCACTATGCTGACCTGAAGCACCGTAAGGGGGATCTCTTGGATCAGTGGATCCAAGAGGCTAGGATGGCAGGGGTTGCCCCAGCTGTGTGTATCACTCTACTACCAGTTTAATAATTGCCAGCTCATGTATATTATGGATAGGTATGGCTAAATATTTCTCTTATGTCCTTCACAGTGGCAAGTGAGCAGCCCACGAACCAGGAGGCCCATTGATGTTACCTGCAAAGGTTGCAACATGAGGCAGGTTAGTAATACTCTTGCATGTACTGACATAGGAAATAAATCTAAAAGTATTAGTATGTTAATTGCCAGTATAAAACCTGTATTGTTTAAGGCAAGTACTGCATACACCAAAGAATATGGCAGGAAGAGTCTCATATAGTTTCTATGTAAATAAAATAATAATACCTTGACAATAAAGGTCTAACTGTTGGACTGCATGTGTATACTCTGGTATCATATGGTAATGTAGATTTGCAATCACTTAATAGTACTGTTGTATTAAGCACTGTTACCCACAGTGTGCAACATAAATAGAATGTGTAGAAATGTCTGTATATGACTGGTGTAATCCCCAGATGTCATTTAGTAGAACCGAGAGAGAAAAAGAAAACAGTGAAAAGACAGACAACAAAATCCAAATAGCACACGCGACTGAAACATGAACTGTTGTATTTTTTAGCACACATAGCCATGGTTCGAATTCCGGGAGTGGTAGTAGTCTGCATACAAAATCATACCCCACAACTGTACAGATATGTCCAGAATGTCCAGTAAATTGGCCCATATCTGCTGCCTGTCACTCTGTCCCACTGGGAAATCAGTGGGATGATCCCAGACATATAGGCAGCAAACAAGAAATACAACTGATTGTCACACATCTACAAGAACAAACCTGTCACTCTAGCAACTCCCCAAACTGTTATGAGAATAATAACCCAAGAGTGTCCTATCTACACCCCCATGCTGTCAAGCTGTGACCAGAGTGTGTACAGTAACAGAGTGAGATGCATGTGCATAATACTAATTTGAAATCTGGTACTTTGTGTGGCAACATTCAGGTAGTGCTAACAAACATTGCTCCCACAGGTACATAGGATATGAACACTGTGCCGAGAAATAAAAGCTTGATACTTTGTACTGGTACTGTTTACTCTGGTATTGCATAGAATTATGTGTGTTGCAGTTGATTTGAATAATAAGGTATCACTGATCACTGTCACCCACACTGTGCTACATAATATAACTGTATAGGAAATCCTGTATAAGAGTGTTGTAAGTCACTAAAGGTTGAAGAGGGCAATAGTCTACATATGTCCTAGTTCACCTGCATGTGGTCAAAACATGGCCAGAGTCTGTGCAAAAAGAGATATACAGGTATGTGCATAACATCAACCTGAAATCTGGGAGTATGTGTAGAAACAGTGTTAACAAACAGTTCCTCCACAGGTATACCAGGTAAGAGGTGTATACTGCAGGTAAAACCAGTTCATGTATAAAGATGTCGACAGCCATATCACTGTCCAAACTAAGGCAATAGGGTATTGTAGTAATACTTGTAAGGTACAGATAACGGCACTGACTAGGAAAGTAATACGAGCTACAAGTATATACTAGCTGTTAATTGACATCTTTCTCAACCCCACCACCATATCTCCAACAATACACAAAATACCCACCTAAAGATGTCGACAGCCATATCACTGTCCAAACTAAGGCAATAGGGAATTGTAGTAATACTTGTAAGGTACAGATAACGGCACTGACTAGGAAAGTAATACGAACTACAAGTATATACTAGTTGTTAATTGACATCTTTCTCAACCCCACCACCACATCTCCAACAATACACTAAATACCCACCTTAACTGGTATGTGATGACTCCACTGTTATGTTGGGACATATGTCCTATTGGTTGATAATTATTTAAATCTGTTTCTATGCATGTGGTATGTTGAAATACTCCAACATTGGTAGCACGGTGCCATCAATGTACCTGCATGCTGTTGTTATTACCACTGTGGTCCCATATATGCATGTGTTCCGTTTGATATGCAACTGTTCCATATCTGGTGTCTGGGTTAATGGGAATTGTGAAGACTGGTAGAGAAGAGTGAAGGCTGCCAGCCTAGCCAGATAGAATTTTATACATAATTCTATCATTTGTAAATATGAATGTGAATCACAGGCTTGTTGTCTTAAATGAAAGAATACGCTGTAAAATGTTGAACTTAAAACAATGTGGCAACATTGCCCTCTGCTGTAAAGAAAGCTAAGTCAAGCATTTCTTGTTGGTTCTTTGAAATTAAAATTACTTTATGTCTATTCCTGTGAAGTTAGAATTTGGAGTAGATGAGTCTGGAGTAAGCATCCTGCCTATTGTTTTAACTTGAGGAATAATTATTAGAGTTTACATATGGAATGTCCTTTATTGCTCTGGTTTCTGCATAAGTGTAAAAGAATGTAAATGCAGTTTCTGTCAGCCTGGGAACACCAGAGAAGTGTGAAATGATGTAATGTTTTTTTCAGAAATGCAATTTCAATTTAAACAGAGAGAATCAGAAGACATTACGCATTTTTGTCTGAACATCCAACTCAGCACTCTGCCTGTTGTTTTATGTACGTTATTTTAGAAGTGTGTTTTCTTGTAGATAGCTAGAAGCTATAAAGATTGGACTAAATGTTTTTCTGTGATGTCAGAACTGTACTACTGATTTATTTTAAGTATTTCTGTGTGATCTCTGAACTCTTGACTAGCACTGACGGTGTAGTAGAAAGTATTGTCTTGTGGTTTTAATTATTTATTATAAAATATTTTAAAACCTTTTAACTGTGGCTGGTTTGTGTAGAGATAATTTAAGCTCAAACGTACATTACATATTTATAGTGATTACTGTACAAAGCCACTCTAATAAGTCTTGACTGATTAGTCACAATTACAAATTGGATAATAATATTGCACAGTAATAATTCGACACCTTTTTAAGGACCTGTGGGTAGCTGATAAATATTAGTGGGTAGTGGCAACTGGTACTACCATATAGTCTGGGAGAAAGGGGCACAGCTGGAGAACCTGTGCCAGCCTTCCCCAGGAGTGTCTGTGCATTTGTATAAACTCTTATCTCAAAGTGCATGTGTGTGTGTCAGCTACTTGGGCAGGGACACGAAGCACTGGTTGGACAGAGAAGGTGCTAGAGGTTTTAGCTTGCCCACTAGGCTGAGATGTGGACCCTATAGCTGTGCCAGTGGGGAGTCTTATTGGGGACCTGGAGAGCAAAGGAGCAACCAGCCCCAGACTGACTGTGATCTCTGTGTGTGCTCTTAAGGGAAATTACACTTTACTGTATGTATTTGTTATCCTTTCCTCATATATGAGATCCCCTCTTTGGTGTTAGTGGTGAGGACTGAGGCTCCTTGATTGCTGGGCCAGGGCACGGGCATCAAATTTGTGGTGGCAGTGGTGGGATATCCACATCACATATTAATTAGTTGGCAAATACAAACTGGATTGTAGTGGTGTGGGTAGAGTGAATCCTGTAGCTTGTGTACAGTGAGCTTTGAAGGTGTTTTGTACTCTAAAACAGCCACACAGTGAATACTCATAGTTAAGATCACAATTGTTTTATTTCTTTTGTTAGATTAGTTAGTCAGGGTGAGCAGGCAGCATGTCAGCAGAGGAGTATGGAAAGCTGACAAGGAGCCACCTGGCAGAGATGTGCCAGGCTAGGGGACTGGTGCATGGAAACCTGATTAAGGCAGACCTGATTGCAGCCTTGGTCACAGCTGCATCAGAAAACAGCAACCAGGAGAACAATCAGACTGGCAGTGGAGATATAATTCCCTCAGAGAATGGACATCTCAGCCTTTCTGCAGTGGACTTAAAAATCCAGCTGGAACTAGAGACTTGAGTCGGAGGTCAGGCATGTAGAATTAGAAGCAAATGAGTGACTGTGACATTTTCAGGCTGAGGAGAATGAGAAACTGTTATGTCTGCAAGCTGAGGAACAACAGAGGCAGAGGCAGCATGAGAAGGAGATGCTGACTCTTCGCCAGAGTCATGGAGGTAATGGGGAAGGGAGTAACTGGACCCCAGAAGCACAAAAGGTCAGTAAATTTCTTCCGCAGTTTAAAGAGGGAGATACATTTGATAGTTTCATTCATATGTTTGAGAGGGTATGTAAACAGTATGAAGTTGACCAAGGTCTCTGGGTATGGTTCCTGACCCCCTTACTCCAAGGTAAAGCTGTTACTATTCTGTCCAAAATGCCTGATGTTGCATGTTTTGATTATACTGCTGTAAAAAATTGGCTTTTAGAACTGTTTAAGCTAACACCTGAAACGTATAGGAAAATGTTTCATGAGCATAGACGCAAGGCAGATGAAAGTGTATGTGAATATGTTGCTGAACTGAGCACTTATTTCCATAGGTGGGTGAGTGTATGTCAGGTCACCACTTCTGAAGGGCTGGCAGACCTTTTGGAGAGGGAACAAGCCCTTAGCATTTTACCTGAGGACAAGAGGATCTGGTTAGCTGACAGACAATGTGCTACTTCAGATGAGTTGGGGAAGAAGGGAGACATATACCTGTCAAGCAGGGCAGCCCTGCACAGAAAGGGGACCCCCAGTACTGCTCATGAGTCTAAAGGAACCCATGATAGGCAGAACAGACTGCCACAACAAAATCTGCCAGTAGTAGGGGAAGCCACTAGTCCAGGTACACATCCAGGAGCTAGGGTTAAATGTTTTGAATGCAACCAGTGGGTCCATGTGGCATAAAGGTGTCCACAGAGGCAAGGTGGAGAACAGAAAGTGACAGAGTCAGTAAGTGGGAAAGACAAAAGGCCAATAGTAGGTTGTCTTGAGACAACAGGGGTACCAAACTACCATCCTGCAGATGTCCTGATAGGAAAGGATTTGGATGACGCAGTACCATGTGCTTATGCAGTTACACACAGTCAGGCAGGGAGACATGCATTTGGGTCTGGTAGCCTGGGGGAGACACAGACAGATTGCATACTTGCAGCCAGGACTTGGTGGGTGGTTACTATAGGGAGGGAGGCTGAGATCTGGACCCTATAGATGTGCCAGTGGGGAGTCTTTTTGGGGACCTGGAGAGCAAGGGAGCGACCAGCCCCAAACTGACTGTGATCTCTGTGTGCTCTTAAGGGAAATTACACTTTATTATGTGTATTGGTTATCCTTTCCTCATATATGAGATGCCCTCTCTGGTGTTAGTGGTGAGGACTGAGGCTCCTTGATTGCTGGGCTAGAGCATGGGCATCACAACAATATCTATGCATGCTGTTATACCTAACCTTGAAATATGTTGACTATAACTAACCCACATATGTTGATACACCATAAACACCATAGCATGTATGGGAATGCAGGTCCCAGCGGACCCACCTGGCCCACCTCAGCTGGCCGTGGCACCAGGCACCAGCCCATCTGGGGCCCAACCCAGGACCTCCTCGTCCATTGGTCCTGCACCACTTTTGGGTGGAACTGCCTCAGGGGATGAGGCTCACCCCTCCCAGGAGTGGGCGCAGACAGGAAGCTATTGCCAGGTCCGGGTCATGGTGCGTAGAGAGCTCAATCAGCAGTTTGGAAATCTTCTATGCCAGCTCGAGGGCCATGTGTCGCAACTAGAGGGTCGACCTGGCTCTCCGACTCAGCCCTCAACACAGCCACCCTCGGGGCTCTGAAGGTGCAGTGGTGACTGCCCATTGGTGGGGATCTCAGTCCCACTGTTTCCACAAGGGGGCTCATGGGCTTCCGATTTCCAAACACCCCTCTCCATCAAGGTGTTTACCCCCCCACATGTGTAATATACCACCCTTGTATGTATCTTGTTGTCTTGTCTATTAACCTACCCAACCTACCTCCCCAAATATACCTACTATCCCTCCCCAACATCCCACTGTCACCTGAAAACAAAAAAAATGGCAATCTGTTCCCCCCAAAAAATCTTGCCCCATACATAGCTGTCCATTTCGCACAGATGTCCACTGGACTATGTAATCTGGTCTAATTGGCATCACAACATATTATTGTTGTCCTCACCCCTCTCTCAGAGGTTTGATTGTCCAAATCTACCTCCAAAGTCAGTGTATATGCACATCTGTTGCTGTAGAAGAAATGGGCAGCTATGGACCTTCCCTCACTGTCCTGCACATCTCTAGCTATTTTTCCACTGTCTTTCCCTCTTTGTGCCCCTT